>NC_089597.1:117721323-118001323 GCF_019320115.1 Miscanthus floridulus | reverse complement strand
GCCGTCAGCGCTGCCCGCCACTATCAGCGCGGCCCGCCACCGCCGTCCGCGCGTTGCTGCCACCGCCGGCTGCGCGCGGCCGTCCTCCCCTGCACGCGTCAGCCCCGCGCGCCCCATGCTCCCCTGGTTTTGCCGCCGGCTTGGAAGAAGGAGGAGGAAAGCAGCAGTAAGAAGAAGAAGAAGGGAGGAGAAGAAGGAAGAAGAAGGAAGAAAAAAGAGGAGAAAGAAAGAGAAGGAAAAGGAAGAAGGAGAAGGAAAAAAGAGAAGAAAAAGGAAGAAGGAGGAGGAGGAGAGGAAGGAGGAGGAGAAGGGGAGAGGGGGAGGAAGCCGAGGTGGAGGGGTGGAGGAGGTGCCTCGGCCGTCTTCTCCACGTGCTCGTCCCACCGACGCCCCTACCGTCATCGAACCGCCTATGAGCATGGGCAAGGTATATCCACCCTTTCTCCGCTTGTCGGCCTTATGCCGTTGTGATGTCGGCCTTCGTGCCGCTGTGCTTATCGGCCTTCGTGCCGTTTGTGATTGTCGGCCTTCGTGCCGTTGTTTTTTGTAGGTTTTTGAAACCTCCCCGTGCAGGGGAGGTGCTGTCGAAATTTTGAACTTATAGTGTCGTGTTTCATCTTTTGCAGAGCAGGACCTGTCGGAGGTGACCCGGAGGTCCTCGATCATCTTCATCAGCGTCGTGGGTCTGACTGCACTGCGTCGCCTCGCCACTGCATCGACTCGCCACTGCCCCGCTAGCCTGACTTCACCGACACCTTAGGTATAAATCACCTCTTTTTCCGCTTGTCTGTCATCGTAGATTGGTGTAGCCCAGTTAGGCATCTTCCGTCCGAAAGAGATATCTTTGGAGGTATGCAGATCTTTGCATATCTGCGACCGTATTTGTTTTGGATTGTCCACATTTTTTGGACAGCCCACGGATGCGTAGATGGGTTAGTTTCCATGGTCCGCTCTGATCCGAGACGGTGTTTCGGCATCACCCCCTGTTGTTCTCTGGATACACACTCTCCCTTGCAGGACATGTATCGGGAGAACAGCGGGGAGGTGGTTCACGGAGGGTTATATCCAGGACCACGAGGCGGGGCGGGAGCGGCGTATGGCAGCGATAGGCCCCACACACCATCAAGGCAGCCGCAGCCTCGGCGCATACAAGCAAGCATGGGTACGTGAATTTTTAGTATTCTGGCGCTCCATTATGCATGTTTCTTCTAATCATCTTGTTGTCTTTCTCGCAGTCGGCGTCACATGGTGGCCAGTCCATCTCCAATTTCATGGCATATGGTCTGGCCCGCAAGGGTAAGGCGACGTCCGCTGTCACCTTCACCCCGGATGACCCGCCCGAGTCCTACAACAACCCGAGCGTCTACACCCGCATCAGTTCGTACGCGTCGGAGGCAAGGTCGGTCCATGGGCTAGACTGGGATCCGAGCACCGACGACATCGATGGGACGATGGTCACGAGGCTCGGACAAGGCAAGAAGCATGGGCAGTACTAGATTGGCGATGGCACCCTCGAGCCCAGCGAGATTCCCTCCCTCTCCTAGATCCGAGCATAGACCCCGAGCGGAGGCCCGGCCATACGCCAACGGTTGTCCCCTTCACAGCAGCGGGTCGACGCACTCCAGGTTAGTCCCGTTTAACTCTTCGTACATTGATCTTTAAATAACTTAGTTACCTTTGCATTACTGAAACATTTGATTGAAATGTTGCAGGCCGAGAACGAGAGGATGGCTCAGGAGCTGCGGGACCTGGCGGCGAGGACCGAGCAGGCCGAGCGGGAAAGACAGGCCGAGCGGGCCGAGCAGGAAAGGCAGGCCAAGCAGCTAGCGGAGATTACGACGTTCCTGCAGAACTTTGGGCAAATGCACGGTGTAGCTGTGCCACAGTTCGCTCCACCCCGCTGCCGCCAGTTATAGCTAGTCCTATGAGTATGAAACCAAATTGCTTCGACTAGTGCTTTCATTAGATGACCACTCTAACAGATGCAATCTCTTGTCCTTTATGCAGCCTCCGTCAGCGGGTTCGAATAACCCATCTCAGGCGCAAGCAGGCGACGACACTTTTCCTTCACCAGGCACTCAGTTTTCTCCCCACCTGTAGTTTGTATCTCTTTTTCACCGCTTGATGGACATGTGATGCACTATGATCGATTATCAACTTGTTTCAATGGATATTGGACCTATTATGCTTGTGATGTCGTGTATGTGAGATATTGTGTGATCGACATGTGATATATATGTGGTATTGCCTTTGTGATGAGATGGATGTGATATATATGTGCTATATTGTGTTTGTGATGTCACAGATGTTATATATATCTCTTATATGCTGTGTTTGTGAATATAGAATAAAAAAAATTAGCATCTTTGCCGAGTGCCCTGACCCTGGCACTCGGCAAAGAAATTACGAAAAAAATAAAAAATCTTTGCCGAGTGCCGACCTAGCAGGGCACTCAGCAAAGAAATTATAAAAAAAAAATCTTTGCCGAGTGCCTCCCCGGCAAGGCGCTCGGCAAAGAAATTTTGAAAAAAAAATTTAAAAAATCTTTGCCGAGCGCCTCTGACATGCACTCGGCAAAGCATGTGCTAACGGAACCGGCGCCGTGACGGTCACTTTTCTTTGCCGAGTGCCGAGATTGCACTCGGCAAAGACTTTGCCGAGTGCCCGATAAAAAGCACTCGGCAAAGAATTCTTTGCCGACGGATTTTTTACCGGAGGCTCTTTGCCGAGTGCTGCACTCGGCAAAGGCTTTGCCAAGGGCAAAGTAGCCTTTGCCGAGTGCATTAGGCACTCGGCAAAGCGCCTGAATCCAGTAGTGCGCACCGCGCCACCGCCAACGGTTTCCTCCACACGTATAGTACTAAGATAGGCGGTCTGTTCACTTGGTCGTAAACGATCATAAATTTCTAATCAGAACAGTATTTTTTTTCTCACATCAAATCAGCCAGCAGTAATAATCCATAATCGTATATGATCGTTTCAGCCCCATCCGAACAGGCTGAGGGTTCGAGGCCGGTAGTAGTGGACCGCGCGTCAGTTAGGGGCGCGGTGTGCAGGTATTCGACCGGCCGGGTGCGCGCTGCCTGTGTTCGGATGTTTATACATCTGAGCATCTCCGACAGATTAGCCAAAAAGTCTAGCTATATTTACTGATTTAGTTACTCTCTAAAATAAATTTGATAAAAAAAATACTAGAGTATTCTGACCAAGAAGTTGGATGACTAGTGAGGTAGGCTATGCCAAAGTAGAGAGCGAATAATACGGGATGGAGAACTATTAAATTTGGAGAGTCATTTATAGAGTCTGTTACAGATGTTTTACCTTCAATAATAACTAAATTTATCTTTAGAAAACGATTTGGCTAATCTCTCGAAGAGACGCTCAAGCCCTGATCCACGGAGCTTCCTTTCCAGGCAGCAACTGCTAATTTCTGATACTAATTCGGGCACTTGGAAATCTAATCGCCGTCAGCCTTCAGAGGTCAATGAGTCTGGAGGGTCAGTGTTCATGTTCTGTCTCTTTGACATGTTTCCACGTGGCGTCTGCTTGTTTGGTCATACTTCACTCTAGTATGTGTGTGCAGTTCTCTGTAGATGCTGCTTGATTCCTAGTATACACTGATTGTGATTGCTGTGTGAGAGAGTTTCTGCAGGACAACGTGCAGATAAGTCTCTTTGGCCATATGGTGTGCTTTCCCGTGCCAGCACTTACCTCCTCCCTGTACCGCTGGGGTCTGAGTCTGACTGACCGACTCTTTTGCTTCAGCCTCTTCTTCTCTGTACTACTACAGTCTATATACAAACCAAGCACTATGTGAAAAAAGGTTTATAGCAACGAAAAAAATTCTTTGAAGAGACTGCTTGTGATGGAACCGTCCCTACAGTGATGTGCTCGGGAGCCACGAGACCAGCCACCCCTACAAATAAAACAGCAGGGGCGGCTGGTGATACGAGCCGCCCCTACAAATAGGTCGGATTTGTAGGGGCGGCTCACTCACTAGCCGCCCCCGGTGTTGCTATTTGTAGGGGCGGCTGGTGATTGAGCCACGCTTACAAATGCCCCACGTATAAATACCTGCGATTTATAGGGGAGGCTCAATCACCAGCCGTCCCTATAAATGACACACATATAAAACAAACTGCAACACCTTCTTTCTCCTCGAGTCACTCACTTCAACCCGTGAAAAAAAGGTGGGGAGACCTTGGTACCTCCCAAAAATTGTTCTACTAAGGGGGAAAGGTTTTGGTCTCAAATCCTTTGGTGGAGAGGTTGTAAAAGGTAAGAAAATGTTATTCCACACTTTTTTTCTTGAAGTTTTAATGGTTGATTAGTGAATAATTAGAGTTTTGCTTTTCTCTCTCTTCTATGGTGCTTGAGCTACTTATGAAGCAAATTAGACCCAAGTTTTAAATGTACTTGGGTAAATTAGGTAGGGAAACAAGATCATACCCTTATTTGGTCTATGTTTCTTGATTTTAGTGAACAATTAGTTAGTTTTATGGATGTTTCATGTGCATGTAGATCTAGATCTAGGGTTTGGTTTTTTTATTAATTTTGTTTTTATAAATTTATGTTTGATGAAATTGGACTAGGGTTTGCATGAAAGATATTGAGTAAAATATAATTGTTGCTAATTGTTGTCTTTGAAATTGTTTATTGTAATAAAAAAATATGTATTTTTAATTATTTATGGATAAATGGGCCATTAATTAATTTTCCTCTACCATGGTGTGTCTGTATGCTTCATGTAATTATATTTGATTTATATTCATATATATCTGAAGTATATACAATTATTCTCAAGTAATAATTAATTTGATTCATTTATATATATATATATATATATGTGTGTGTGTGTGTGTGTGTGTGTGTGTGTGAATAAGTAGTCCTTTAATGTTTGTTTTGTTGTTGTAAAAGATGGAGTACAAGAACTCTTGGATGTATGGTTCGTTAAGGTTCAAGGCAGTTTTCTGTGAAGAGGTGGATAAATTTATTGAAGCCACAAAGAAGCATGCAACAACATTGACAGAGAATAAGGATACAATTATTTGTCCCTGTAAAGATTGCAAGAACCGTATGGCATGGATAGATGTGACTATCATCAGATCACATTTGATTATGCGAGGATTTGTTGAGGACTACACAGTGTGGATTCATTATGGTGAAACGGTTATTGTTAACGACGAGGATAAGGAGGAATACGACGACGAAACCCTAGAATCCTTGTCCCAATATTTAGCAGAGCTTGATGCACGAATGGATCTCGAGTTTGGCAATGAACAAGGTGGTGATGCTGGTGGTTGGGATGGTAACGACGAAGGTGGTGCCAATAATGATGGTGGAGCACGTGTCGGGGATGAAGATGATTTGGAGAACATGATTCGAGCCTTTGGGCCAGAGATTTTACTAAAGAGCCCGAAAGATCTAGAAAATTTGGAAAGGGTGACAAAAGCATTGAAGGTAGAAATCCTCCGTACCAACACCTTCGTGAGACTGAAAGGCTAGCTCTAGGCCGTTGATAACAATGTGTATGAAAATTAACATTGGTCTTCTATTTGTAGTTTATATTGGTCTTGTATATATTCTTGTGAATTGGACTTATAATTGTAGTTTATATAAACTCTTGTATTATTGGACTTGTACTTTGGAGCAAGGTACGTGTTGGCTAGCTGTGCTCCCTGTCGTGCCCTTTCCCTGCCTTTTGCTTGCGCTTTCCTTTCCTCTCACGTCGCAGGCGCCGTGCGTGGTCTCGATCGGCGGCGGCGGGGGGGGGGGGGGGGGGGGGGGGGGGGAGATGGGGAGGAGGAGATGCCTGCGCGTGATAGATTGATTGATTAGCCAATCTCGAATTATATATGCGTATGTATATATATGTTCTGTAAATTTGAATTTGCATTTTTTTTTGTGGAAAAATATACCGTAGGGGCGGTTCTAGATTGAATCGCCCTATAAACATGTATTATAGAGGCGGCTGGTACTACAGCCGCCTCTACAAATCTATTTGTAGGGACGGCTGGTGTTACCATTATAGGGGCGGCTGTAGACACCAGCCACTCCTACAAATCGATTTATAGGGACGGTCGTCTCTACAAATACATGATTTATAGAAACGTTTATATAGGAGCGGCTGAACAAACCGCCCCTGCAAAGTCTCTATAGCCGCCCCTGCTAATAGTATACGACGTAGTGAAGGCTAGCCAATCGCACATTTGTCTTGGAGCTCAGGGAGAGGAGATGCACCCACATGCGGCACAGTAACTGTCTGTGGAGATTATTACCGGGCCGGGATCAGTAACACAGTGGGGATTAGAATTAGATTAGCGTGGAGGCCGGCGCCGATGCCATTCTCCATCTCTATCGCCACTGCAGCACGCTGTCGTGTTTGGGCCAAGTACGCACACAAACACAGCACACCACCATTCAAAGTTGAAAGAGAGTCGTCGTCGTCGTCTTTCCTTCCCATGGCTGTTCGTTCACCTGTTGTCGTCGTCGTCGTTTTGTCACCCTGTCGTCACCTCAATGCAAGTGGTAATGGTAATGGTAATGGTAATGGTAATGCAGCACGGCTTGCATGGTATTTGGTACCCCACCCCAGCAGGCCAGCACGCCGCTTCATTCATCGCGAGCCAAAACTTAAAAACACAAAAGTTATGAAACACAAATTATGTACACAAGTTATTAAATACAAACAAATAAATTACCTTATAACTTATGTCAAAATTTAGAAACACTAAAGTTATTAAACACAAAGTACAAATTAACTTATAATTAATACCAAAACTCGAAAACACAAAAAGTTATGAAACACAATATACCTTAAAGTTATCAAATACAACTTATGTATATAAGTTGTTACGTACAACTTATGTACATAAGTTACTCTATAACTTAGATGTACAAATTATTAGCAGATATGTTGGTAGCATATATGCATAAAAGGAAAAATTGATAGAGTACTATAAAAAGTAAAAAAGAGAAAATAATAAAAATATAAGAAAGTTGTGTTTCATATCTTTTGTGTTTTCAAGTTTTGACATAAGTTATAAGTTATACGTTATAACTTAATATACCAATTAGCTACTAAAAATAAAGTTCTTCGAAACATATGGAACTGGTGTGTAGTTTTGTTCGTCTCGTCATCACGTAGTGACTTAGAACACATCGGTGCTGCAGGAATTAAAAATAGATACACCGTCGGAAGTTATAGTAATTTGAAATAAAAATATTTCAATTTTCAGGGGAAGATCGAATCGGCCGGCCGGCGTAGAGGATCGATCGGATCACGACGTCTTGCCGCCGCGACACGTATAGCTCCGGCGCCAGCTCATCATCGCCCTACCCGCACCGGCACCGCACGCGTTCATCAACAGCGTAGTGCTGTCGATGATCGATCGGCTAAGCCGTCCCTGTCACGCACGCACAGACATTCATCCGGCGGACACGTACGAAGCGCGACGACGAGATGGCATGTGTACATGCATGACCCAATAATTAAGTTTGCATCAACGTTTTAGGCCCTACACTACTACTAGCTAGCAGTCTACTACTACTGCATGGTCGTGTGTCGTGTCGTGTCCACCGCCGGCACGCCGCGCGAACACAACGGGGCAGCTGATCGACGCGTCCGCCGGAGGCTCCGATCGACAACGCCAGGGGAGATGTGGCGAATGTTTTGCAGGCCGGCCGGCCGCGCGCCCGGTAGCCGGTACTGCTGGACCGCGTCAGGGGCGGGCGCCGCGTGCTGGCCAATGGCCATGGCGAAATTCTGCCTCCGCCCCCGACAGCCGGCCGCCGGCGGCGAGGCGGTTCTTCAACACGCTCGTCATGCATGTCGCCTAGCGCGGCGTCGTCTGGTATTATTATTCTGGCTCGGACACGTACGTACGGACGCCTGAGTTTGAACCTCGGCGGCTAAGTGCCGACACGCTGACGCTACTGGAAGTCTGGACTCCCCGGGCCCCGGTCATTGGTCGCTTATACGTGGATCTCATATACCCTATCCCTTTTAATCTTTTTTTTTTCAATCTGCTATATTGATATTTTACGGAAAGAGGATAGTCAATCTAGTGGATGGATATATGTACAAGTTTCGCTGAACATTCCGGCCCGGAACACCTGCAGCAACTTCTTACGCGGCTTGTGTGCAACTGTGCATGACTCCTTGTCGTCGTCGTGGACAGGACCAGGCCATCTTCGGCCGTCCGGCGGCGGCTGGTGGAGACGAAGACGACGACCCAGCCTGCCGCCTATCGATCACCCGTCACACTTCCGCCAAGGGAACGAACTCGCCGTCCATCGCGTCGACTTGCACATGCGCGCACGTATGGCCGCCTACACGTTCACACTCTGCCAACTACGTACCATGCACGCGGACGACGGCTTCGATCGTGCGTGCGCGCGTGCTGCCGCCGGTCGATCGATCGCCGTGTACGTACCACGACGGCGACGCGCAACCGATCGTCACAGCATTAACACGCAGGACCGATCTTCACGGGCGATCGACTTGCCGTCCGTCCGGCCGTACGTCGACCTGGTACGCGTACGCCGCGGCTGCTAGCTCTCGGTTGGTCGTTCGCCCGTCCGTCCGTCCATCCATCGGTAACTGTGTACCGCAGCCGCCCGGCCGGCCGGCTAGCCTCACCGGCGCGGGGCGCGTGCATGCAGCGGGTGCGGCACCACCGCATTGGAGGCTAGTAGGTGGCTCATTACTCGCCATCGATCGGACGGTTGTTCTTCGACGACCGGCTTCTAGATGACCCCGACGTGATGGGCCGGCATTCCAGTGACCAGTGGTCCTCGTCTCCTCTCGATCTCCTCCCAGCCGGCCTGCCGTATGCATGATAAAGGCGTACGTGACTGTGCCTAGTACGTTTTCGTTGACGGCACACGCACTGCACAGGTTAATCAAGTGTTCATTAGCAGCGCCCGCGTGCGTGCACGCATTAGCGTCGTTGATGATCAGGTTCTTAGCACATTCAAGGAACTAGGGACCCCCGGCGCCGAGGATCGATCGGACGGTCACACGGCGTCCGCCGCCTTGACCACGTGCTACGCTGGTACGTACTGGTCCCCCGCCGCCGCGGCGTCCGTCGTTGATGGGTTGCATCGTACTGCTTTAATTTCCCCAGTTAAGTGACGCCGATGACCAATCGCAGTAGTGCTGGATCGGCTAAGCCGTCCCTGTCACGCACGTACAGACATCCGGCGGACACGTACGAAGCGACGATGATGAGGCGGCATGTGTACACGCATGACCCAAGCTGCACCAACGTTTTAGGCCCTACACTATTGATCTACTACTGCATGGTCGTGTCGTGTCCGCCGCCGGCACCGCGCCAACATATCGGCGCCGACCGGTCGACGCGTCGTCCGGACCGGATCGAGGCCCCGACCGCACGGCAGGGATGTGGAGCCTCTTCCCCGCCGCTGGTGCGCGTGCCCAATAGTGATTGGGCAGGGATGCGGCGATTTTTTTTTTCAGGCCGGTACGGTACTCGACCGCGCGCCGCGTGCCGGTATCCCATCCGGCCGGCCGGCTGCGTGCTGTGGCCAGTGGCCACGGCGAAATTCTGCCGTTCAACACGCGCTCGGCATCCATGGCCCCTTGGCGCGGCGGCGTCGTCTCCGAGACGTACCCATGCCAATGTAACTGCGTGCTATGCCACTCCGCCACTGCCAGTACGTACGCACCGGCCGACAGGTCTATGCCACCATGGCTGAAAATATTTTTTTTTTCGCGAATGCGTACGAGAGTGCGTATCTTTGCATTAGAAGAAGGAAGGTTTATGTTACAAGAATGCCGTAGACGGCCGTGACAATTGTTTGGTGACTACATTGTAATTAAGCACATCGAAGTTTCGATTAGAAGAGAGGCAGCTGTCATCTTTGCGCCAGGCAACGTAGGCCCTGAGCTCCCGCTTCGATCCAACGATCAGCTTCGATCTTGATCATGTGGAGCGTCTCGGCGATGGAAGCTGTCAAGCTTCTGAAACACCGCGCGTTGCGTTCCTTCCACAGCTGCCAGGACACGAGGGCGAAGAGCGTGTCGAGACCTTTCCTTCGCTCACCGGGTGCTGCTGCCCGAATTCGTCGCCACCAGCCCAAGGTGGTGACTGCGGCCTGAGGCGATTGGATTTTCGGGGCCCTGAGCACCAAGAACCATATCTCTCTGGTAAAGGAGCAAGTCGCCATGATATGATTGATAGTCTCGGGCTCTTGGTCACAGAGGTAGCAGTTTTCCCGGGCTTCAAGACCATGTCTTCTTCTCCTGTCGCTGGTCTAGTTCCGCCGACGCATGGCCAGCCATAGGAAGATCTTTACTTTGAGTGGTGCCCATGTTTTTCAAATGAGTTTGTGGCCGGGGAATGGAGATGAGCCGGCGTGCAGCATTGTATAGGCCGATTTAGCCGTGTACTCGCCGCTCGCCGTCCAGCGCCACATCGTGCGGTCTCGCTCTCCAGTCAGCTGGACGCCCTCCAGCAGTTGCCATAGGTGCAGGTAATCGATGATCGCCTGCATGGACATTCCACCGGTGAAGCTCCGTGCCCAGGTCCTGTTGTTCATGGCCATGCTCACTGTTTGTCGGCTATGGATTGCTTGCGGTACCAGACTTTGAAGACATGGCGCGAACTCGCCCACCGACTCTCCGTTGAGCCATCTATCTTCCCAGAAGAACGTCTGTTCCCCGTTGCCGACGACCGAGGCTGATTTATTGTGAGAGAAAAATATTGTTCGTTGACTGAAAAAAATAAGACTTATAAGCCAAGCAAGCAGAACGTAGCTGTAGCTGAGTCGTCCATCGTGACAGTGAGCTAGCACAGTAATAAAGATTAAAGAAGTTAGTCGCCCTGTTTGGTCTTGTTTTGGCTTATAAAATAACCTCGACCAGATCGATCCCGCGCGCGGTCAAGATCGGCCACGGCGGCGATCTTATCGGCGACATTGTATTAACCACGCACTGCACTGCGGGGGAGGAGCTAGATAGCGCCGGAGTTACTCCGGTGGCCCAGGGGTAGCTCCGTCCCTCATCTGTTATTTTACGTACACACTTCACTGCACTGCTGCATGCCTTCCCCCACTGGCATGCCATATATTGCCAATACGCCATCACGCCATGCCGTGTGCGCTTGTTGCTAACCCAGCTAGCTGGACACGAGCCGAGCCATGATCCACGTCGTATCTGTCGGATCTGCTCGATCGATCTGCTGTGCACAGGGTATTCTAGACCACCAATGTACAATGCACTGCAACGCTATGACCAGTAAGTAGTGGATCCAAAACACGTACTCCACATCCACATGCGATCGAGATCTGACTCATGTCCCCGGCCGGCCGGCCCCGATGTGAAAAAGAAATGAGAGATCAGATCGATCGATGCAGAGGTAGAGACGACGATGCCTAGATGAGGAGGGGTTGGATCCATTTATTATTGGGTGTGTGTGTGTGTGTGTGGGGGGGGGGGGGGGGGGGGGTGTGATATGCATGGTTACTATTGCTGTTGTTTCTGGAGGATCTGGGCTCACCGTCTCATCGATGAGCTAGCGAGCTTTGGCCGGCCGGGTAATTGAATGAGAACATGTGAAGCCCGGGCCAGGGCACCTCCGTTTTTTCTTCGATCCACTGCCGACGCCAGCCGGTCGCAGTAAAGAAGGGTTGGTTGGTTACCATGCATGTGCATGGCGCGCTGCCGTCGCAGCAGCAGCAGAAGATCGAAGAAGCAACTGCAGGAGGCAGCAGCAAGTTTTCAGCCCGTGTTTAGTTGCTGGGTCAAATTCTAAAAAAATACTACAGTACCCATCACATCGAATCTTGCGATAGCATGGACCATTAAATGTAGACAAAAAAAAAACTAATTGCACAGTTTGGTTGGAAATCGCGAGACGAACGTTTTGAACCTAATTAGACAATGATTGAACACTAATTGCCAAATAAAAACGAAAGTGCTACAGTAGCCCAAAATCCAAAATTCACCCCGCTAAACACCCTCTCAGTTTGAAACCGGGGGCCGGCCGCTGCCTGTTTCAGCTTCATTACCTGTGCAGCCTGCACATTCCCTGCAGTGGTCAGCTCAGCAACGGAGTCTCATGGCGCCATGGCGGGCGCGCGACGGGTTGAAGAAGGGTCGCCCAACTACTGTTCCGCTCGATCGATCGCCCTTTTTGCTCGATCTGCCTTTATGTTTATCTACCTACTATACATATGCCCAGCAACGGAGTCGTCTTCTACAGCTAGGTTCCTGACTTCGGCGTCTACTCTGAGAGACATGGCGTCCATCTGTGTTGATGGGGGTCCCTAACTTGCATTGCAGCAGCACTGCACTGTTTGTTTCCGTATCCACTTATTGCAACCTCAAACGGGGAGCAGGGAATCCCGTACGTATGGTACAAAGCTGGACTAGGAATCTTAAACATGGCAGGTACAATAATCATAGTACATACTAAGGCCCCGTTTAGTTCCCAAAAAATTTTGCATAGTAACTGTCACATCAAATCTTGCGGCACATGCATGGAGTACTAAATGTAGACGAAAAAAAAAACTAATTACACAGTTAGTCAAGAAATCGCGAGACGAAACTTTTGAACCTAATTAGTCCATAATTAGACACTAATTACCAAATACAAACGAAATGCTACAGTGAGCCAAAATCCAAAAATTTTTGGATCTAAACGCACCCTAAGTGTTGCAAAATTTCCTTTTTGAAACTGAACTCGTAGAAGAGCTGTCAATTTATTATTATATTAAAAAGGAAAAACTACTTTTGTAAATTGTAATAGTTACAGCTTCAATCGAACTTTTTATTTTGTTTTTATTAGGAATCAGCAGTAGAAACAATTTTTCACCCCATGCGTAGGTGACATGAGGAAATGATGTTGAAAGCCCATGAACAGCAGCAGCATGTGTCAATGTTCATACCAACTTTATTCCAAGAGAGGCTGTACAATAATATTAACAGTACTTTGTGGTCTCCCTTCGTAACAAGATTATACAGATAATCTGCGTCTATACCTAATAATAAAGAGAAAAAAAAATTTCTTACACACTTTTTATTCGTCCAACCTACCGCTCCCGCATTCGATAATAAGGAAGTTTTGATTTCCACCATCATCCTTTCTGGTCTCTGTATCTGTGTCCATATCCTCTGCTTTTCAATCCAAATACAGTATCTGTGTCCATATCCTCTAATACTCTTTCTTTTCCGGTCATAATAAAATCAAATAGGCAGTGCCAGGCCTAATTAATCATATCCTATATATATATATATATATATATATATATATATATATATATATATATATATATATATATATATATATATATATATATATATATATATATAGGGAGAGGCTATTCAGTAGCCGGCTACAAAATAAGTTATTCTGTAGCCACCTTCATTTACTATAATTTTATATACTAATTTACCATAATGTCAATACATATTTACGATAGTTGGGTTACTATAACACATGGAGATATTTATCATAACGTTATATTAAACCACTTAGTAAGGAGTTACTATAATCTCGTAAATTAACATAGTAATTATCATAACTCAAAGTGGCTACAGAATAAGTTATTCTGTAGCCAGCTACAGGATAGTAGTTCTATATATATATATATATATATATATATATATATATATATGTATCAATTACAATGGAATGAAACACTGAACCAATCAATCAAATTATTTGAGCGAATTAGATACTCCAAACAGCTAGACCCATCGTGGAATCCACCTCACCGGCCTCGAATTGATCATGGCTGGGGTAGCGATGGCAAGCGCGGCACCGATGGAGAACAGGCCGAACACGGCGCCGTACACGACGACGCCGACGAGCGCGGCGCCCAGCGGGCCGAACACGGCGCCGTACGCAGCGGGCTAGGCGGGCGCCGCCCAAGGTGGAGGCGGAGCCGCGGAGGAGGTGGCGTAGTGCCAGGCGCGGACGGAGGCGAGTTGGGACTAGGAGGAGGGGAGCAGGCAAGCAACGCAGCGTACACAGCAAGGAAGAGCGCCACCTAGGTCCGTCCCTGGCTCAGCACCCGCAGCAGGAGCAATGTCCACAGGGGCCACGCCGTCGACTCGACCACCCCCGCCGCCGGATCCATGGACGGACGTGAAGCGCGGGAGCAGCAGGGGATTCTCAGCCTCAAATCGAGTTTGACATTAGCATCTTGTGTGAGGCGAGGTGAGTGTCGGCAAGAGAAGCGAACGCCCTATGGAACTCGCTTTGTGGGACGAGGCCAGGCAAGCAGTGAAACTAGGCGAGAGGCGGTGAAGGAACACAGGTTGTCATTCGAGCCTTCCAGGTGAGGAAAAAACAGATTTACAGTAGCCACACAGATTTTTTTAGAACAAGACTTTTTTTATTAGAACATGGTCCAATCGATTACAATATGGTCCAATCGATGGTCAAATTAACTAAACTGTAACTTAAAATATTGGGTAATTTTTTGTTCAGTCCAATCTAAATAAATACACCTCTACATGCATTAGTGCAATCCACGATGAGCGTTGCCACGTGTATAATAGAGAGATCTATCTCGTCATAATGATCATCGGACGTACTAATACTTGACATATCAACACCTAACTTCTTGTCGATTGAAATAAAAAAAATAAAATTATAGATTTTAATAGATCCTCAAATATTATCAATGTCACGATCATCATAAAATAAATTGTAGTTTTAAGGTTTTATAGAAGGATAATATATAAATAGTTATATAGCATTCTTGTTCACATTTTCCATGACTATTATAGCTTACTTTCTTAGCATTCTTATTCTCGTCTTCTATGAATATTTGATAGCTTATTTGCTCCTTGTGCAACGCACGGACATATTTGTTAGTATAAAATTAAAAGTCAGTTAGTACATTACACCATCTTCTAATATTAAATTACATTAATCCTTCTAATATTAAATTACATTTTGGCTCCCCCTCCTATTTGGCATACTTTAGAGCTGTAGCACTTTTTTTTTTTTTTTGCCTCTTATCTTAAGTACAGCTGTAGAATCTGTTCGGATACAGACACACACCACCACACATACCTCACACACACGGTATATGAACAAACCTACCACTATACCTAGACAACGAACGCAGCTGAGAGATCCTCGAAGAGCACCAGACTCCGAGTGTGGCGGGCACGTCACTTGACCATTGTGGCACATCTGCGCGGAAGGCAACTGAAATTATTCAGGGAACTACTGTTCCCGGTGAGACACCCGCGTCGAAGCCAGGCTTCGAACGCTGGCGGGCAGGACGCACACCAGCGATCCTTGCCATCTGAGCTACAATTGCGCTTCACAGCTGTTACTATGAGCAACTGGCGCTGTAGTACGTGAGCTCTACGGAAGTCGAAAACTAATACCTAGCAAATCCAGGATAACTTACATTTGAAGTTACAAATTATTTTATTTTTTGGCAAAAAGATATATGCCCAATTTTGATACAGCTCCAACACGCATCTCCAAGTTATACCTTGAGTTTATATATAAGCTAAAAAGAGTGGTTTAAAATTGTATTTTAACCCCAGATAAAAAGGATTAACATGAATATAGTTTCAGTGTAGCTCTAGCTCCAGCACATCATGAAAACTTAGTTAGGAATACTCCGTACTAGTTTGAGGAATTGTTGGAGCTCGATACGTGCCAAACAAGGAGATGACAAATTGATTAGTTCATGGGTTATTCTTGGTTGTAGCACTATATGAAAAGAAAGAGTCCAATTATTATAGCAGAACCGTCCAATTTATAAGAGCACAAATACAATAGTTGCCCACAAGCGGTCACACTATCATATTTGAGCCCATATAAACCCGGTAATCCGTCGAGTACCACGAATGGTCTGGATTAACCGTCAACATACAACCAAGATCGTACTCGTACATGATTTAATAGACATGTCACATGTTACATTAGTTCACAAATACAAAGTCATACATCAGAGTACAATTAAAAGTTATTACAAACCATGTTCAAATCAAATAGTCACGGAAGCAATTAAGTTTGAAAACCAACGCCTCACATCATTGTTCTAATACAGTGCTAGTCTATGATCACAACCACAAAAGCATGATAGAGGGAATTAACGAGAGACGCCTTGCCCAGGGCCCTACTCCTCGTCCACGGTGCAAGTAGTTTTTACAGTAGCCATGATAGACTGTACCATCTGCAACAGGTGGGAAATAAACCCTGAGTACGAGAAGATACTCAGCTAGACTTACCCGTTATAAACCAAAAAGAAAATGACTCCAAGGATCATGCAAGGCTTTATAAGTGGAGTTAGCTTGACAACATTTTGCATGAAAAGCTATTAATTTAGGTATACATTTATAATTTGGTCATCAAGTTAATTATAGCTATTTATCTCTAAATCAGCAACTAACATGTGCCAAACATGTGGTATATCATTTAGTAGCATACAATAGTAACCATAGCCGATGCAAAAGTTCCAAGTTCACCATAACCATCATTCCATAATCCAGTTACTACGATGTTAGAGCTAGCTAAGTTTCTCACTATCCGGGAGAGACGGAGATTCGAATCGATTTCAACCAGCTGAGAATTTATTCCTAACACAAACCTAGGCAGATCAAATCAACGGTCACCTTTGGTACAACTCAGGTACATATTTCACGGGTTCGATCAGCGCCGCACAACCAGGGACAACCAACTGTCAGGATGATCAGGACTACCCTGCCCTTGGGCTCACATCTAGCTCCCCGTATATCCTTACTATCATCCAGAGCGCGCACTCTAACAGAACGGGGTCCGACCTGAGTTGAGCTACTCGATTTCACGGTCGGAACGAGTTATCCTGCCAGCTAAGTGAGAGGCATGCGTTCAATCTCAATAGAAGTTCCAACAACGGTACGGTCCTTAAACGGCACAGACGAAATCATATGAGCCAACCTACGCATAGACTCCGTCCGACCTCCAGTTACATTATCCCATGGTTCTTTTTCATGATAGCAAATATAGCCAACCATACTCCGGTATCCACCTATATCTCACAGGTGACAAGAAATCACCCGACTACTACCGGTCTAAGCATGGCTAAGCATATATTCGATCCTAGACCTACACAGGGTTAAAGGTATATTTATCTGGATAAGGTAGTTCTATGCATCAACTGTTTCCAATTCAACTCTTATAACCTAATGCATAAAACATAAAGGACTCAAGTGATATTTTGTAAAACATGAGTGGCTTAAAATGCTCCGGTGCTTGCCTTTGAGAAAAGAAGTTGGCCGATGATCCGGGCACTCGGGTAAGTCCTCAAAAGCTTGCTCCTCGCCTTCTGGAGCTATGGCCTAAGGTGCCTCCTGATGTTCCTCTTCTTCTTCGTTGAATTCCAATAGAGTGATCCCCTCGAACGATCCTATATGCATAAGCATGAAATAAGATATCACAAATACATATATACTAACATGCATGATATGATATGGTGTGATGAAATGCATCCTCATAAGTGTTCTCAACATCAATGCATTAAGGTGATAACAAGATAAATTTTTTTACTGAGTAGGTGTATATCTCTTCTCTAGTAATTAAATAAATTTTCATCTAAGCAATTTTCTGGACTGCAAGACAATAGCCACTTGTTTTGACCATAACTGGAGTTATACATATCTAAATAATATGGTTGCGGACTTTATGGAATGCTTATGAAATTGGCTACAACTTTATTTTAATCATTTTAAGGTGATTCAGTAGTTATCTAGGCCAAACAATTCCATCTTTCAGATCTGTCCAGAGAACAAATATTTCTGACAGCAGACTTCTAACATCTATAATTCTCAAACCATAAGACCTATGACTATGAAAATTTAACACAATATAGATAAGTAAGTTATATATAACTTTGTTATTAACAAGTTTCACACAAAAAGATCATTATCATCATAAATTTATCACCACAACAGAAATTATACATTCAGCCATCTAGTTGAATTATAAAGCAATAATTAACTAGTTGCCTATAACCAATTACTTCTAAGCCTAACTAATAGCACGAACCGATCATATGTATCATAAGCATCATAGAAAACATCATGGTTATGCCTAACTAATTTATTTATATTCATTTATCAATTTCCTTAAATAATAAGGTGATTTAAAGGATAAATATTTCTAGTGCTCAATAAATTCTAAGAAAATTACAGTAGACTATAAATGATCCTAATAGTCTACTGTACAATTTTCGTGCCATTTGGATAAGTATAGCCACCTCTACAAAAACAACAATCTACATATGCTTAGTTTAGCAAAAATAATTTAGCATTGTGAAAATTGTCAAGAAACAGATTTAATATTTTTTTACTTTCCTCCTAGCACAAGAATACTGTATAAAAATTTGCATGATCATATATTATGTATTTTTACTCCATTTAATTTCACTAAAAACTAGCAATTAATTAGGATTAAATATGAAGACCATATTTCAAATATGCCTACTGTAGGTTTAGTATTTTTTTCCTAGCTAGAGCATATCAATACAAGACCAGCAAAATTGGAATCACAATTTTATCATCTTCCTAGCTCAAGTTATGCATTTTACAAGATATAACCTAATTTAAAAGTACTTATCTTGCTCAATTTAATTCTCTAAGAAAAATACCCTACACAGTAGATTTCATATGTTTATCAAATAATACACTTCAAGATAAATCCAACAAAATTTGGTTAACCCCATTTGAATACTCCTAGCCCCAGATATGAATTTTTGAAGTTTGTATTCAAATCTATGAACATAATTCAAAAACCAACTAAACCCTCAATGCTAGGTACACCCGGTCTACACACCCTCCGACGCTGACATGTGGGTACTGCAGTCAACTCGGCCCCACTCGTTAGTGGAACCAGAGCAGAGCGCGTGGTTGACCTACGACGAACTCATCAACGGCGAGGTCACCGGCGGTAGCGTCATCGGCGTTGTGCTCCCCACACCGTTGCGCACCCGTTGGTACCCTCGGCTGGCTCGGCGGATCATTGAAGCGACCTCGTCGACGAGCATGGCGGCTCGGTGGCGGCACGCGGTGGTGGACTCGTCGTCTCCGACGACAGCATGTCTAGGCAAGCGCGGCTACAACATCAGCAGGTCCAAGCGGAGCTCTAGGGTTAGGTTATGGCGATGGTGGAGTGACGGTGGAGCGGCGGTGAAGCTTGGCCACGTGCATGGCGGCGCGGCGACGCATAGAGCATGGTGGTGGTGTTACCGTTCCGGTGAGCCGGTGATGGGTGACGAGTCTCCATCTTCGGTGATGGTGTTAGGGTTAGTGGAGGTGTGAAAACACGTACTAGAGGGGAACGATGGGGTCTAGCTAAGGTCGACCGTGGTGAGCTGGAGCTCACGGCCATGGCGGGTGCGCGTGGTGCAGTCACACGTTCCCGTGAGACGGCGGCGGTAATGGTGAACTAGGCTACGACGCGAGCACCTACGGCCTAAGGCGATGACGGACCAACGGAGAAGGAGGTAGGAGCTACGGTGGATAGGGCTAGCCAAGGGCGAGCTTGGAGCTCGGTGGCACACAGCGACTATGGCGGCGACGGCGACAACGATGGCCCGTAGGTGTTTACCCTGGTTCGAGCCAAGGCAACGTTGGGTCGGCGAGGTGGAGGAGGTGATGGAGGAGCTGTGGGCGCGAGTGATTGAGCGGTAGTGCTATGGTGTTGGCGCTCGAGCACGACGAAGGCACGACGGCGACGCTGCTGCGGTGCTGCTCCGCTCTGGAGAGGCGCGCGGGCGAGAAAGAAAGAGAGCGAGAGTGAGCGCGTGGGTGAGTGGAGAGCAGAGGGCTCTCCCTTTCAGCGCGGCATGGCGAGCCAGCGTCGGCGGATTGTCGCCACACGGCGCAAGCGTCCTAGGCGCGGTCGGCCACGACGGCTGGTGATTTGAATCGGCAAGGGCCGATTCACTCCGTCTGACAGTCAATTTTCAAACCTCCAAATCTCCCAAACCATGGCGAATCAGTGAAAACTTCATTAATACAAAGTGTAGAGCTACATGAGTACTACAAGATTGCTTAACGGAGTTTTTTTTTTTCTAAATCGCAATGGTTTTCAAACTATAAGGCTCCAAAATAGGCTACATTGAAACTAAAAACAACTTCAAGATTTAGAAATTTTTTTCTAAGTTACAAACAACATTAAGTTGAAACTTGTGAGCTCTATTTGATCATGTTAGGCACTGGTTTAGCTCATGACCCTTAAATAAAGTTTGTTACCCTTGATGTGACTACAACTTTTATTTAGGTCACACAGTCATGCAAACATTCTAAGCTACTGTTGAACTTTGGTCAAACTAGCATTATGAAAATAGCATTCCAAGGTAACCCAACACTTAGAAACAAAATTGGTTCATGTCATGAATACAAAAGTTGTTACATTTACCATCCTAGATGTATCTATGGTATTGTTGTGACCTTACAACCATTTTATACATTGGTCATACATGATTACAAGCATAAGCATATATATATATATATATATAATCAACATTTAATGCGATAATATATAAGAATGAGATGAAATTTCATATGCTCATGTTCATGAATGCTTGGATGATGCTTGTGCTCATGAAATGCAAATGCCAAATGCCATGCTTAACACTGGGGTGTTACACTTATTAACCATGCAATTTAAAAAGGTAAACATGAAAAAAGTGAGAATTCTATTTATAATCAAAAGTTATTTATTTTATGATGAACGGAGCATTTATAATCAAAAGGGGTATGTGAGAATGCTAAAGCAAGCTATATTTACAGTTGGAGGGAACCATATATTATGGAAAATCTTTTCATAGTGAAGAATCTAATAGCAGTGACACCTCCACCACCATCAATCTACACATATATATATATTTTTAATAGCAATTGTTAAATGAAAAAGTCTGGTTTAAGCCAGCTTGGCTGCACTCATACAGGTGGAGCTGTTGCTGTACTGGTGTTGATCCACTTACACTGCTACAGGGTTAAACATTAGATTTATGCAGCCGCACAGCCTGCAGGAGCTCATGTGCAGTCTCAAAAATTGCTGCCGACCCACTCACATGACTACAAGCTTTCTTTTTTCTTAAAAAGTTGTCCCTACTAAGGATAGGTATATGACACCCGTCCCAGTCTCCAAAACCGTCTCATATTTTTGACGTGGAGGAGAAAGAAGAATGTTTGAGAAAGAGGTAGTTGTTTCGCGAAGAAAAGTCTGTATGAGCAAAAAATTAGAATTACTTCGTACGAGAACTATTTCACAGTTTGTACTCAATCCACACGTGAGGAGTCAGAAAATTTGCATGCTCTAGACGACATGGAACAAAAATATTTATACGAAGAAGACGTTCCATAAATGGTAATTCTCTCGTGGGGGGCGTCCGGGGACCGACGGATGCAGCATCCCCATTCGCTACCTTATCCGTCCGCACTCCTTCAAAAAAATATTCTCTCTAGTGCGCTTCGCCTCCATCGTCGTGGTCTTATCCATCGCTCCATTGGACCTCCCTCCATGCCTGACTCCACCGCTCGCTTGCACCACGGCATCCACCCACCACGGCCGCCGCCACTGTCCGCTCAGTCGCCAAGCAGGTGCTCGCGCAATGCTCCCCCAGAGTGCTCGTGTGCCCCGCGCAGGTGCTCACCCAGGCCGTCGAACAGGTCCTCGCCTAGGGGTGCACCGACGAGCTCCATGCGCCGCCACCGACCTCCGCGCGAACGTCGAGCTCCGCGATTCGTCCAAGCAGCAAGGTAACATTGCGCGTTGTCGACAGAATATCGTCGGCAGTCCACCGAGGGGCATCCCACGATGGTAGATTTGTCGGTGGGGATGCGCGTGATCAGGAACCAGATGGTGACACAAGGCGCAGAGACAACGATTTAGACAGGTTCGGGCCGTCTAATCGATGTAATACCCTACGTCATGTGTCTTTGGTGGATTGTATTGAGATGTAGTAGATAGATCTTGTCCACTAGGGGACCCCTGCCTCTCCTTATATACTCTGGAGGGGTGGGGTTACAAGGTAAGTATCCTATTTGGTACTATACAATGTCTTTCGGTGCACGCCGAGCAGCGCCGTGCACGCCTTGATCTTATGGGCTGGGTCACCTCTGATGGTGCGGCCCACGTCTTATCTTGTGGATACCAGGGGCCATACCCCCATAGCTAGTCCCCGAGCCTGACAGTAGGTGACGTAGTCGCGTGGTGCCAGGGTCAGAAAGTAGAAGACCAGCCGAGCAGACAGCCAGTCCTCGGGCGTGGCCTCGAGATGAGGACAAGCACATTCACCGCAAGGTGAAGTGTGCCCACTTAGTCCCCGAGCCTGCTGGAAGATGAAGAATAAATCTTGTAGTAGGGTCAAAGAAGTTTGAAAGCTTGTCGACGTCGTCTGACATGCGCGTATCAAGACAACAGACGTGCTACCCAAGATCAGCACCCTGATCCAAACAGCATGGAGCAGCTTCATAGCACACCGACGAGACGTAGCAAGATCCGACCACCAAGGGAGCACCGAGGAGTCCCTAGCGTCGCTGGCGATGACCGAGCACTGAGGAGCGAAGAGTCCTATGCATCGCTGGCGATGACCGAGCACCAAGGAGCGAGGAGTCCCCGACGTCGCCGGCGATGACCGAGCACCGAGGAGTCCCCGGCGTAGGCGGCGATGTCCGAGCACCGAGGAGTCCCCGATGTCGCTGGCGATGATCGAGCACCGAGGAGCGAGGAGTCCTCGGCATCGCTGGTGATGACCGAGGAGCGAGGAGTCCTCGATGTCGCTGGCGATGACCGAGCACCGAGGAGCGAGGAGTCCCCGACGTCGCTGGCGATGACCGAGCACCGAGGAGCGAGAAGTCCCCGGCATCGCTGGCGATGACCGAGGAATGAGGAGTCCCTGACGTCGCTGGCGATGACCAAGCACTGAGTAGCGAGGAGTCATCGGCGTCGCTGGCGATGACCGAGCACCGAGGAGCGAGGAGTCCCCAGCATCCCCGATGTCGCTAGCGATGACTGAGCACCGAGGAGCGAGGAGTCCCTGATGTCGCTGGCGATGACCGAGCACCGAGGAGCGAGGAGTCCCCGATGTCGCTGGCGATGACCGAGCACCGAGGAGCAAGGAGTCCCCGGTGTCGCTGGCGATGACCGAACACCGAGGAGCGAGGAGTCCCCAGCGTCGTTTGCGATGTCCAAGCACCGAGGAGCGAGGAGTCCCTAGCGTCGCTGGTGATGACCGAGCACCGAGGAGCGAGGAGTCCCCAGCATCGCTAGCGATGTCCGAGCACCGAGGAGCGAGGAGTCCTCGGCGTCGCCGGCGATAACCGAGCATCGAGGAGCGAGGAGTCCCCGGCGTCACTAGCGATGACCGAGCATCGAGGAGCGAGGAGTCCCCGGCGTCGCTGGCGAGGACTGAGCACCGAGGAGCGAGGAGTCCCCGGCATTGCTTGCGATGACCGAGCACCGAGGAGCGAGAAGTCCCCAGCATCACTGGTGATGACCGAGCACCGAGGAGCGAGGAGTCCCCGGCATCGCTGGCGATGACCGAGCACCGAGGAGCAAGGGAGTCCCCGGCATCACTGGCATTGACCGAGCACCGAGGAGCGAGGAGTCCCTGGCGTCATTGGTGATGTCCGAGCACCGAGGAGCGAGGAGTCCCCAGCGTTGTCGGTGATGGCCGAGCACCGAGGAGTGCCCGACATAGGCGGCGATGTCCGAGCACCGAGGAGCGAGGAGTCCCCAGCGTCGCTGGCGATGACCGAGCATCGAGGAGCGAGGAGTCCCCGACATTGCTAGCGACAACCGAGCACTGAGGAGCGAGGAGTCCCCAGCATCGCTGGCGATGACCGAGCATCGAGGAGCGAGGAGTCCTCGGCGTCGCTGGTGATGACCGAGCACCGAGGAGTCCTCGGTGTCGCTGGCGATGACCGAGCACCGAGGAGCGAGGAGTCCCCGGCGTCGCTGGCGATGACTGAGCACCGAGGAGCGAGGAGTCCCCAGCATAGGCAGCGATATCTGAGCACCGAGGAGTCCTCGGCGTAGGCGACGAGGTCCAAGCACCGAGGAGTGAGGAGTCCCTGGCGTCATTGGCGATGACCGAGCACCGAGGAGCGGGGAGTCCCCGGCGTTGCTGGTGACGATCGAGCACCGAGGAGCGAGGAGTCCCCAACATCACTGGCGATGACCGAGCACCGAGGAGCGAGGAGTCCCCGGCGTCGTTGGCGATGACCGAGCACCGAGGAGCGAGAAGTCCCCGGCGTCGCTGGCGATGACCGAGCACCGAGGAGCGAGGAGTCCCCGGCATAGGTGGCGATGTCCGAGCACCGAGGAGTCCCCGGCGTAGGTGGCGAGGTCCGAGCACCAACGTAGGTGACGATGTCCATGCGGTGAAGTGTGCCCACTTAGTCCTCGAGCACGAAGTATCCATGCACCGAGGAGTAACTGGCGTAGCTGGCGATGAAGCATGAGCGACGATCAGTCTGGTCAACTGGTCGGCAATGAAGTGAGCATTGAGTAGAAGCGACCGACGAACAGTCCAATCAACTGGTCGATGACGAAGTCTATGGACCTAGCGGTCCGACCAGTTGATCGGTGGTGAAGTCCGAGCACCGGGTGATCCGATCACCTAGACGATGATCCTGCAATACAAATATGTAGAACGGGTAGTACATGATGTATAAATATATGAACTCCGGAGAAAAATCAGTAATGGTGATGAAACGACGTATGCAGTTCGGCGATCAGTTGGCGTGAAAATATATTTATGTTTAATATAAACAACCCAAACAGTTAGTGTGTAGCTGAGTCTCTAGCCCTAGCTAGCTCGTTAACCATAACGCAGAGCGCGGAGCTCGTGCACGTGTAGGAGGAATAGGCATGACCAAGGAGCCGCTGCCGACCACCCATAACGCAGAGCGCGGAGGCCGTAGTATGTGTAGGGAGGAGCCAGAGACAGGGCCATCTCTGGAGGCGTCCGAGCATCAACGTGACTGTTCGAGGGTTCGGAAAATCGTTTGGAGAGCAAACATGGAGAAAACAGCTCGGAGAAACGTTATGGCGATATACGGAGATTGGAGAATATTTAGAAGAATATTAAAGCATGACTTAGCTTTAGACAGAACGTCTGGTCGGTGGCGTATGGCGTTATCTGATCGGCGTTGACTAAGACTAGAGCACGGGCGTGGTGAAGTTGTCGGTGACAATCCCGTTGATGTTGAAGTCGAGAGTGCTCTGCTCTGGCGTGGAAACAGCTACTATGGTCTTGCGTCTTCCTTTTGCTTGCTTGTAGATCAACCGTGGCCATGTTGGATCAGTGGGGCAGAGTCGGCAGGGGCCAGGAGTCGAATGATCGCTGCTCACCTAGGGAGGCGGAGTTTGATCGATCGAACCAATCCTGTCCCATGTGCACCTCCTAGCTATAGCTGCTTATCTTGGCTCTGTAGATTGATCCACATTCGCCTTTACTTCTTGCTTGCTTTGTAGATCCATACGTACATTTGCCGGCGTTAGGTATTAGTGGATTGAAATCATGACTGGCGCTCTCGACATAGAGCGTGCTGCTGCAAGTTGGATCGAGACACCGAGATCATTGTAGGTTGATGAAGGATGCTGTCGCCGCCACGAGAAGCCGAGTTGCCATGGATGGCGCTGATCTTGAGATCCCATCTGGTTCGTCATGGTTCAGCACGCACACCCCTACGATCGAAAGCACGCAAACTACAGCTAGAGCAGTTGCAATATATGTATGAAAACGCATGTTGCAATAGTATATTTCAAGTGTTTCAGTTGTTTTATCTGGATGTTGCAAGTGTTTCATGTGGATGTTGCAAAAGTAGATCGAAATGTTGCATATATTGCAATGGTTGTACGTGTATGTTGCAAGCTTTTGTTCCCAATGTTTCTGCTATTTTTCCATACATATATTGCAAGTGTGTTGTGGCAGAACCGCCTAATCTAATGCCTCCCAGGAGTACTTGTCTTCCATTAGACACTAAGTACTCAAGGGAGGACACCAAATTACGCAATTCCGTCGGGCACACCCCAAGAGAGAACCCAAAAATCCACATTTTTCATTAGGATCATAAATGAGAGAATAAAGCTTACATCATTATTAATCATTTCTTACATCACTTTTAGCACAACATCAGAGTATAATATTTATTATTTATAACAGCGGAATATAAACATGTGATCAGAATTACAGCAAAAATAAATATCTATTCATGACATGATGAAACATCGATATATAAACTATGACAATAGATTATAAAACTTTCATTTATAAAAACATTTAGAAAGAGTTATAAATAGATACTATGTGTCGAGTACCATAAAACGGGGTATCCCAAGCGTACACCAAAAGAGTCACTTAAACCCCATCAACAACGAAGCCAGAAGGTAAGCCGTGGGTTAACCACCGGCCTCGTCTGAGCCCACCGGCTCTCCGCCTCACCTTGGGCCTCGCACGGGAGGTCTCGACGCCCTGACGAATCTCCGCCTCACGCGAGACCCCTCACGGGAGGCCTCAACAAGGAGCCCAATCTCTGTCTCGCCCGAGGCCCCATGCATATAGCCTCGAACGAGACAGCGATTCTCCGTATCGCTCAAAGCTGGCTTCGCGATAACCCGTCGCTCCCGCCTCGACCAGTCTTCCTGACAGCGCGTCACGTCCCATTAATGTGTCAACCACTCCCGCAATCTTAGCCGGACGACGGCTCGACACCACGGAGTGGCCGATGGGACAAGGAGTCACATCAACGCCATACCGGCTAGGATAGGGCGCGGTGGGGATTATCGGCCACTGTGTTCTGGCGCTGTGCCCACGATCAGCGCCTGCACTACACTGTGCCCCGCAATCCCCGCCCGAAGACAACGCGGCATGGGAAGTCTCATCCAGGTCGTCGATGCCTCAGGATCAGTGCACAAGATCAACCACTTCCTCTGAGCCTTGGCACTTTATGTCAGGGCCTCGGCTACCTCGGGATACACGTCTGCCGAGACCCCCCACAACGGTTCGGCCCAGGCACCAACTGAGCCTCGGCTTCGCGCATAGTCATCTACAATGACCCGCACGCCGACCGCCACGCCCGCTTCGAGGTAGCCCTAGAGCTCCCATGACGCATAGGATCGGATGAGACCAGCACGTCGCCCCAGTGCTTCAAGGACGGACCACTTCGACGACCACGCCGCCATAGGAACAGGCTATAGGGCTCGGACACACTACCTCCGTTCGCACGACGCTGTATAGTTAGCACACGTACTACCCTTGTCCCCCCTTCAACTATAAAAGGAAAGGACCTGGGCCATTTCTAGGAGAGGGGAGGACGCGCGCACAAGGAACACTCGGTAACACGCACACTTTTCCACTGCTTGAGAGCAACGTCTCAAGCGGCCCACATCACTCCACGCCGAGACCTGAGACTAGCTCTCTCTCTCACCCAGCTTGTAACCCCCTACTACAAGCACTCCGGTGCAAGGAATATAAGATCGATCTCTCAGACTGGACGTAGGGTGCCGATTGCCTGAACCAGTATAAGCCTTGTGTCTCTTTGCATCACCATTCGGGATCGGGAACACGCAGTACAAATTCACTGGTTGGTTGAGGACCCCCCGGTCCAAAACACCGACACTATGATCGTAGCGTAAAGGAAATCCTCTCTGACACCATCAGGAGGAATCCACACACAAGAGTCAGCTCTAGCCTCCACCTGTCACCTGCAACAAGAGGAAACAAACCCTGAGTACTCAATTGTACTCAGCAAGACTTACCTGATAGGAGAAAAGAAAAGACTCCAAGGATATGCAAGGCTATCTGGCTTGTGGGTTTATTGCATCTGCAGGAGCATTACTAAATGTGCGTCCTTATATTCGATTTTATTAGCAGTCATCATTAGTTCATTAACTAACCATTCTATGTAAGCACCTATGCTACTTTTAAGCAGGTGGTAAGCAATCAGATTTCCTTTTTTCATCTTTTATCTTCCAGTTCTTACTATGATGCTAGAGTTTAGACAAGTCATACCAGAACGCTGGCGATTCGTGAATCAATACCCCCAGCTGGGTACCCTAAAAATACACGCTCTGCTTGTACCCTAGGCACAAGTAGGACCAACCCACTACCCTCCTATCATGGGGTCTAGGTCTCCATCCAAACTGGGACTCCAAGCCCTCGACCCTGAGTCCCGGACTCAGTGCGGTGCAAGGACCTCCACCTAAAAACCACCCTGACAGTCGGTCCAGAAAGAGCCTGAACCCTTGATAAGAAAGTAACAAGTCTTCTTTACACCCATACCCAAGTATGTGCTCGGGATAATAAATCTATGACTTGCCTAGCATCCAATGCAACGGCCGGTCCTTAACCGACACAGACAAGGAAAACAGTGTAACCAAGCTATGCCCCGTTGGCCGTAGGACATAACCCCTTACACCCACCAATACCCAAACCATATCCCTGCCCGGTCTCCATTTTTCTTTCCACCATTTTATCATGAGTGATAATAATACAGTAATATATTTCCTATCTCTCGCGAGTGACAGGCAATCACTCGACTTCTATCGGAGTCCTGTAGCATAGCAATCTACACGATCATGTCATACTAGTAAGACTCATAGGACAAAGATATATATATGCAAGTGGGTTTCATTCGACTCCTTAAACTTAATGCACAAATATAATTTAAAGTGCATAAAAAGTAGGGGTTATGTACTGGGGCTTGCCTGGGTAAAATATAACCAAAAGTCAGTATTCCATCTTTGTGACACGATCATCGAGACACCATCTTTTTCGATAATCCAGATGACTCCCCGATCCATCATCGTCCCTATTAGATGATGCAACAGTTAATTAACCAGGTAACAACAACTCTTAAAACCGAGTACATACTACGAACTAACAAGCTAGCTCTAATGACTAACGTTCTAATCTATGCATCAACATTGTCAAGAAAGGTGTCATTTCCCAACAAGTGCTTTTAGTTATACAATTCCAAGGTGTTAACAAGTGTCCTTTAGTACTATTGTAGTAATAATATTCTAAGGACATACATTTTATATTTCTATTTTCTTTTAATTTTATTTCAAGCATTAAACCAGTATTCACAAGCCAAATGAATACTCCAGTCATCCAGTACCTACTGAACATAAAATTCTTACTAGAGTACAAACATAGCAAAGTTATGCTACTGTAAAAGTTTCATAGCATTTGGAGCATAAGAACTATTTTAATTACTTACAACAAACCCTAGAGTAATTTTTAAGACAATTATTTTGCACTAAAGCATATGATTTTATATGTTCACAGTGTAGTACAATCTGTGTAGAGTTCAACAAAACTGGATTTACCATTTTATGATTTTTATTTGATTTATTACGAATTTTACAAGTTTTAGCCATTTAAAAAAACTAGCAAAATAAAAGGGCACCTGGGCCAGCTTCGGCCAGCTCGGCCCACGCTGGGCGGCCAAGAGGCCCAGACGCACGTAGCCCAGCCAGCTAGGCTAGCGGCACATCGGTGCACGCGCGGTAGTGGCCCAAGGCCGTCTGCAGCCCACGTGGACACGCGGCCCAGGCGGGGCGGGGCGCGCAGCAGGTGAAAGCTCTAGTTTGATTTTAGTAAATTGATGAAACCCTAAGTGCTAACCTAGTTCATCAAGTGATCATGAAATAGGTAGCACATTCCAAGTGGTGAAGCAAATGAAGATCATGACATGATGATGGTGATGCCATGGTGATGATCAAGTGCTTGGAATTGAAAAGAAGAAAAAGAAAAACAAAAGGCTCAAGGCAAAGGTATAAATGTTAAGAGCCATTTTGTTTTGGTGATCGAGACACTTAGTGAGTGTGATCACATTTAGGATCAATAGCGGTACTATTAAGAGGGGTGAAACTCGTATTGAAATGCGGTTATTAAAGTGCCACTAGATGCTCTAACTCATTGCATATGCATTTAGGATCTAGTGGAGTGCTAACACCCTTGAAAATGTTTGAGCAAATATTCTAACACATGTGTACAAGGTGATACACTTGGTGGTTGTCACATTTGAGCTAGGGTTAGAAACTTCACCGGCGGAGTGTTTGCCCGTAGAGTGCGGACAGTCCAACGGTGCCACCAACACTCTCTCCACAGAAGATGGAGGTCACTGTGAGTGACCGGACGCTGGCCTCAGAAGGACCGGCGTGTCTGGTCTATAGAAGCAGCGAAGATGCTGGTGTCAGTCTTTGACCGGACGCTGGGTCACTTAGTGACCAGACGCTGGAGGGTTATGTCTAGTCCTACTGACATGGCAGCGCACAGGGGAGACGCCTAGTGACCAGACGCTGGGTGAGTCAGGGCGAGCATGACCAGACGCGTCTGGTCGTGAAAAATCGTTTATAGATGCTTACTAGAAACGACCGGACGCTGAGGTCCAGCATCTAGTCACTTCGTAGCAGCGCATTCGGTCATCACTTGACCGTTGGTATCAAGCGCTCAGTATTTGAAGAGAGGGGACACATGGCATGCATCGTAGGATCGGACACTGGGGTCCTACATCCGGTTGATATGACCGGAGGGTCCGGTCTCCCCATGTTGTGCCCAGTGAAGGGGTACAACGACTATTTCGTGGAGGCTTCTATTTAAGCCCCATGGCCGGCTCAAGCTCACTCTCTTGGCCATTTGCATTGACATAGCAACCTTGTGAGCTTAGCCAAAGCCCTCCCACTCATCTTCATCATTGATTCATCATCTTTGTGAGATTGGGAGAGAATCCAAGTGCATTGCTTGAGTGTTTGCATCTAGAGGCACTTGGTGTTTGTGTTTCGCTGTGGGATTCGCTTGTTACTCTTGGTGGTTGCCACCACCTAGATGGTTTGGAGCAGCGAGGATCATTGACCGGAGGTTGGTGATTATCTCCGGCTCCGATCGTGGTGATTGTGAGGGGTTCTTGACCTTTTCCCAGCGGAGAGCCAAAAGATACTCTAGTGAATTGCTCGTGGCTTATGTGATACTCATCTTGCGTTGGTTGTGCAGCACCCTATTGAGGGTTTGGCGTGTGATGCCAATCAGCGCGTGAACCTCCAAGTGAGTGAATCACCACAACGAGGAGTAGCTTGCTGGCAAGCAAGTGAACCTCGGTAAAAATCATTGTGTTCATCATTTGATTCCGAGGTGATTGGTTTTCATTGGTATTCATCCTCGTGATTGATTGGTTCACTCCTTGACAAGGCGGTATAACTATCTTGCTCTCTCTTTCTACATTACCACAAACTAGTTGTCAAGCTCTTTAGTATAGCTAGTTGTGAGAGCTTGTTAGTTTGGTTAGTGTGGCTCTTTAGTTAGCCTTTGAGAGCACACTAACTTAGTGTAGTGACATAGTTATTGTGTGGATAGAAACTACATTAACTAGAATTGTGGTAGGTGGCTTGCTTTTTAGTAGGCTAGCGCAACACTTGTTTTACCTCATAATTGTCTAACCGGTTTGTTAAGTGTTGTTGTAGAAATTTTTACTAGGCTATTCACCCCCCTCTAGCCATTAGGACCTTTCAAGTGGTATCAAAGCCGAGGTCACCGTGATTTGAGGCTTAACAACCTTCGGTGTAAAAAATGGCTCAAATCAACAACACCAAGAAGCCACCCCAATTTGATGGCTCAAATTATCCCTATTAGAGAGCTAAGATGACAACTTATATCAAGTCAGTCAATAGAAAGGTTTGGAAGGTGGTAGAGACAAAGATTGAGATTGAAGATGAAGAAGCTCCCACCACCGCCGAAGAAATACTACTCCAAAATAATGACATTGCTCTTAGTGCCATCCATGATGCTTTGGATGAAAGAATATTTGAGCAAATCAAGAATATTGAGAGAGCTCATGAGGCATGGAAGAAATTGGAGGAATCATTTAAAGGCACTCAAGCCATGAAGGGTGCAAAGGCATATATTCTCAAAGAGAAGTTTGTAAGCTTCAAGATGAAGGGGGTGAGAGTATGCCGAAGATGTTCCATAGGCTTCAAGTGCTTGTCAATGATCTCAAAGCACTTGGGGAAGAGGTGAAGGACAAGGACTTCTCTCATAAGTTCTTGAGATGTTTGCCTTCAAGATTTGGCACATTGGTCACTATTCTAGTGAGGAGTGGTTTGGACACTATGACACCAAACCAAGTGTTGGGAGATATAATGACTGATGATACATATAGATATGATGATGAGAAGGAAGAAAAGAAGGAAAATAAAGATCAGAAGAAGGATGAGAAGAAGAAGAGCGTGGCATTCAAGGCCACATCATACAAGGGCAAGGCAAAGCAAGATACATCAAGTGAAGATGATGGCTCATGGGATAGTGATGATGATGAGAAGATGACTCTCTTTGTCAAGAAATTTGGCAAGTTCATGATGAAGAAAGGGTACCATGCTAGAAGAAAGAAATCTTCATCCAAGAACAAGGAAGAGTCAAGAAGGTGCTTCAAATGTGGAAGCAAAGATCATCTTGTTGCTCAATGTCTATACAATAGCGATAATGATGATGACAACAAGAAGAAGGACAAGAAGAAAAAGAAAGAGAAGAAGGACAATATGACCTTCAAGAAGAAGAAGGGTGGTTCATATGTGGTCACTTGGGATAGTGATGCTTCCTCAAGTGATGATGATGATGATAGAGATGATGACAAGACCACCAAAAAGAAGGCACTTGCAAGCATTGTAATCAATGAGAAGCCTTCTCTCTTCCACACTCCATCATACTTCATGGCTAAGGCCACTAAGGTATAAATTTGTGATGATGGAAGTGATGAGGAACATGATAATGAAGATGAAAATGAAAGTGATAGTGATGATGATGAACCTACTAAGGATGAACTATTTGACATGCTAGAAGATGCTAAAGAATAATTTGACATCAAGAGAAGGGAATGCAAAAGCTTGCATAAGAAACTAAAAGCCCTTAAGCAAGCCTTTGATGAGCTCAATGCATCTCATGAGAGGCTAGAGGAAGCCCATGAGAAGCTTGGCAAGGCTCACAAAAAACTTGAAAAGGCTCATTCCTCTTTGCTTGATGAGCAAAATAAAAAGAAGCATGTTGAAACTTACAATGTCGGTTTTACTTATGATATAATTGATGAATCATTATCTATGCCTATCATTGTTCCTCCCGCTAACCCTTCTTATAGTACTTCTACTTCCACCTCATCTAGTAGTGATGGTCTCACTTGTGATGCCTCACTAATGGTTGAGAATAAGAACCTCAAGAAGGAGGTCAATAAGCTCACTCACACCTTGGCTAAGGCCTATGGTGGTGAGGACCGCTTGCTTATGTGCTTGGGTAGCCAAAGCGCTTCTCTCTACAAAGAGGGATTGCGCTATACCCCTAAGAAAGGCAAGGCGGCCATTGTGTCGGTGTTTTGGATCCGAGGGGTCCTCAAGCAACTAGTGAAAGTATACTGCGTGCCTCTAATCCCAGATGGTGATGCAAAGAGACACAAGGTTTATACTAGTTCAGGCAATAGGTGCCCTACGTCCAGTCTAAGAGAGCGATCTTGTATTCCTTGCACCGAGGTGCTTCTAGTAGGGGTTTACAAGCGGGGCGAGAGAGGGAGCTAGTCCCAGGTCTCTGCGTGGAGTGGCGGGGGTTGCTTGAGATGTTGATCTCTTGCAACGAGGAAGCGTATGTGTTATAGAGTGTTGTGAGCAGCTTGCCCGTGTGTGTGTTCATGTGAGTTCATCGTCCCTCGTTTGTCTCATTTTTTTCCTCCAAGAAGCGGCCCCGGTCACTCCCTTTTATAGTCGAAGGGAGGCACCAGGGCATTACATGTGTTTGCTACATGATGTTTTTGTGAGCAGAGGCGGCATGTTCGAGCCCTGTAGCTCGTCACTGTGGTGGCATGGTCGATGGAGCGGCCTTGTCCTCGGTGTACTGGAGCGACATGCCGGTCATGCCTGATCCTGTGCGACGTGGGAGCTCCTATGATGGCGTGCGCGCCTTCTTCTGTTGGAGGCGTGCTAGTCGCTGTATGTTGACAACGTAGAGAGCCAAGTCCTAGTCAGTGCAGAGGCTGAACCATTGTTGGGGGCTCAGCGGGCGTGGGTCCCGAGGCTACCGAGACCCCGAAGCGGATAGCCGAGGCTTGGAGGGAGCAGTTGGTCTTCGTACGCTGATTCCAAGGATATAGGGACCCGGACATGACTCTCCATGCCGTGCTGTCCTCGGAGCAGGGGTTAGGCAGCTCAGTGCAGCATGGGTGTCAGTCGTGGACACAGTGCCGAGCACAGCGGCCGGTAACCCCTACCCCGTCCTGTCCGGACGGCGTGGTGTCGATGTGACTCACGTCTCATCAGCCACTCCGTTGTCTCGAGCCGTCGTTCGGCTGATGTCGTAGGAGTGGTTGAATGCATTAGTTGGACGTGACGTCTTGTCAGAGAAGTCGGTCAAGGCGGAGGCGACGGGGTTGTTGCCGAGCCGGCCTCGAGCGAGGTGGAGAATCGGTACCCCGTCCGAGGCCTTATGGGTGGGGCCTTAGGCAAGTCGGAGAATCGGTACCTCGTTCAAGGCCTTACGTGCGGGGCCTCGGGCGAGGCGGAGAATCGGTACCTCGTCCGAGGCCTTACGTGCGGGGCCTCGAGCGAGGCAGAGAATCGGTTCCTCGTTTGAGGCCTTACGAGCGGGGCCTTGGGTGAGTCGAAGAATCGGTACCTCGTTCGAGGCCTCGTGGTTGTCTCTTGGCTTTGATATTTATGAGGTCTAAGCGATTTTTTCGGTTCTTGCTTAGGGGACCCCTTTTTATGGTACCCGATAGTAGCCCCTGAGCCTCGGGGAGAGTGTGAGCACTCTCCCTGAGGTTTTGACGAGACCTGGCGGGAGGGTGTTTCGTACTCGAGGCTTCGGTGGGTGCACGTGAGCGCACCCGCCGGGTGTAGCCCCCGAGGCCCTGGAGGAGTGGATTCATTCCTCCAGGGGCTTTTCTCATGTTGAGTGAGGGGTTTTATCATGTTTGCCGAGCCCTTGAGCGCGAGTTCAGGTCGCTGGGCCTCGGCTTGGTTGCAGGAAGAGCCCCCGAGCCTCTGCTCGGAGCAAGAGGGCGATCAGGAGTTTCCCCGTCTTTTTTGTGTGGCCCTTGCGCATCCTTTTTGTTCAGAAGAAGGGGTGGAGTATGCCAGGCTACCATCGGTGGGCGCGAGCAGTGACACCTCCGGTGAGCTGTTATCGGGTAAGTCCAATTGGAGGCCTGTGCCCCATTTGATAGGGGTCGGCTAGTGGTCTAGAGACGCACTCCAAAAGTACTAGAGGGCTTCTCTAGTGGGTCCCAGGGCCGTTCGATTGGCCCCGGGGGCTCGGTGCCTCCCTACGGTGGGATCCCATTTAGAGACCTCCCTACCGGTCTCGGACACGACTTAGGGCATCCCAAGTAATTGCTTGCTTGGGCCTCGGCCATGTATAGGCTCGCCCATAGTCATCCCTGACTCTGTTTGTCCTGAGGCAGCTGTCGAAACCCTCAGGGGCCCAGCCTTCGAACCCCTAGACCATAATGAGTTTGGTGCCTTTTATCGTGTTTGCCAAGCCCCCGAGTGCGAGTTCGGGTTGCTGGACTTTGACTAGGTTGCAGGAAGAGCCCCCGAGCCTCTGCTCGGAGTAAGAGGACAATCAAGAGTTTCCCTATCTTTTTTGTGCGGCCCTCGCGCATCCTTTTCGTTTGGAAGGAGGGGTTGTTTGTCGAGCTCCCGAGTACGAGTTTGGGTCGCTAGGTCTCAGCTTGGTTGCAGGAAGAGCCCTCGAGCCTCAACTCGGAGCAGGAGGGCGATCAGGAGTTTCCTTGGCTTTTTTGTACGGCCCTCGCGCATCCTTTTTGTTCGGAAGGAGGGGTTGTTTACCGAGCCCCCGAGTGCGAGTTTAGGTCGCTGGGTCTCGACTTGGTTGCAGGAAGAGCCCCCGAGCCTCTGCTCAGAGCAGGAGGGTGATTAGGAGTTTCCCTGGCTTTTTTGTGCGGCCCTCGCGCATCCATTTCGTTTGGAAGGAGGGGTTGTTTGCTGAGCCCTCGAGTGCGAGTTTGGGTCGCTGGGTCTCGGCTTGGTTGCAGGAAGAGCCCCTGAGCCTTTGCTCAAAGTGAGAGGGTGATCAGGAGTTTCCCTAGCTTTTTTGTGCGGCCCTCACACATCCTTTTCGTTCGGAAGGAGGGGTGGAGTATGCCAGGATACCCTCGGTGGGCGCAAGTAGTGACACCTCCGGTGAGCTGTTACCGGGTAAGTCCGAGTGGAGGCCCATGCCCCATTCGATAGGGGTTGGCTAGTGGTCCATAGACACACTCCAAAAGTACCAGAGGGCTTCTCTAGTGGGTCCTAGGGTCGTTCGTTTGGCCCCGGGGGCTCGGTGCCTCCCTATAGTGGGATCCCATTCAGAGACCTCCCTACCGGTCCCGGACATGACTTAGGGCATCCCAGGCATTTGCTTGCTTGGGCCTTGGCCATGTACGAGCTCGTCAATAGTCATCCCTGACTCTGTTTGTCCTGGGGCGGCTGTCGAAACCCTCGGGGGCCTAGCCTTCGAACCCCTAGATTGTAGCGGGCTTGGTGCCTAGTTCCTAAGTCTGAAAGGAATCGGGTGGGGGATATTCCCTTCCCATTGGCTGACGACGGCGAGTGTGCCTTGTTCGAGGCCTTGCGGCATGGGGCTACGGGTGAGGCGGAGAATTGATACCTCATTCGAGGCCTTGCGCTTGGGGTCTTGGGCGAGGCAGAGAATCGGTACCTCGTACGAGGCCTTACGAGCGGGGCCTTGGGTCGACCGCCGACGCTGGCGACCCTGAGTTCTGACCTGGGCCAAAGGGGTCATGTAAATACATTAGGACTTACATCATTGTACCATGACGCTCGTGGCCGTCGAGGCCTTTTAAAGTACTTGTGTGTGTACGCTTTTTAATCATTTTTATTGTATTTCCGAGCCTCTGCCCTTTGTCTCGTCTTTGAACATATCTCTTGCAAAAAGCTTCCTCAGAGCCCAAGCTGCCCTTTGGGCAAAAGGTGGTGAGGGAGTTGCCGTAGCCCAGAGGCGTAGGCCGTCTCGCGACTCAGCTGGCCTTTTGGCCCTGTGACAGGCTTTCGGTCCTTAGATTTTTTACAATCGATTTTTCAGAGTACGCGAGAGAGTTTGGCGTAGAAATTTTTTCGAACAACTAAAAATGGTGTCTATACGCTTTTTAATCGTTTTTATTGTATTTTCGAGCCTCTGCCCTCTATCTCGTCTTTGAACATATCTCTTGCAAAAAACTTCCTTGGAGCCTAAGCTGCCCTTTGGGTAAAAGGTGGTGAGGGAGTTGCCGTAGCCCAGAGGCGTAGGCCATCTCGCGGCTCGGTCGACCTTTTGGCCCTGAGACAGACTTTCGGTCCTTAGGTTTTTTACAATTGATTTGTCAGAGAACGCGAGAGGGTTTGGCGTAAAAATTTGTCAGAAAACGACCACAAAACGGTTTTGGGACTTAGGGGGGGTCCCCCCTTCTAGCCCCCGAGGGAGGCTCGGTTCTGCAGAGGCAGAGCCAAGTCTTATTTGAGCCCCGCGGTGGGCACCTCTATAGAGGCAGAGCCGAGTCTCCCCTATAGCGTTACCGTAACGCCGATCCCCCATGGGGGGTTTCTCGAAAAATTAGAACAACTAAAGAACGCTTCTTTATTGTATTTTGAGAAACAATGTATACAATGCTTGGGAATTTAAGGGTAGAAGTGATGTAGTTATTCTATGTCCCAAGCGTGGGTGAGGATTTCGCCCTTCTCGTTGGCTAGCTTGTAGATCCCGGGCTTTAGCACTTGGGCGACGATGTACGACCCTTCCCACTGTCGTAGCGACCGCCTCGGTACGTGTGGTAGCCTCGGGCGGGCCCATTGTTGTCGTGGCGCCATCGCCTGCTGACCAGACTATGGTCGCCTTGCGTCTCGTGTTGGTCGCTGAGGCGGTCATGCACCGAGGGGGCCTTGTTGGCTGTTGGTGCCCGAGCAGGCTCAGGACGACCCGAGGCCTCTCTATCCTGCCGAGGCGGTGCCATGGGTAGTTCCGAGGCGCCTCCACGCTATCAAGAGGTGGAACTTTCGGCCTGCTGTATCGCGGCGGTCTCGAGGAGGTCTCGGAGCTTGCCGTGGACCCGTCGCCCTTCCGAGGTAGAGGGCCCGGGCATCGTCCGGAGTAGCATCACCGCTGCCACCATGTTCTGGCTAGCGCGATTGAAGATGAGGGGTTGCTCGCCCCCATCGTCATTGTTGACATGGTGGTTGGCGTCACGAGCCCTCCACCGGGCTGCTCCGTCATCACCGCGACCCTGCTGCTCTTGCTCGAGAGTGTCTCGGAGCTGTTGTAGAAGGAGCCAGTCTTGCTCGACCTTGGCCTGAAGCTTATGGAGCTGCTCTAGGTCTAGGCGTCGAAGTTCCTCGGGGGTGGAGTTCTTGTTCCGCGCTACCGAGGGCTCGACGCGTGGAGGTGTGGCATCGCCTGCCCCCTCATGGGGTCGGTAGCGACTGCTTGCCCCTTTGTCCTCGACGTTGAAGCACTCATGAGTGGGATCGTAAGTGCCTTCGTCGTTGGAGTCAGAGTAGCCGAAGCAGTAGTCGCTCGCGGCCATGAAGCGGCGCATGGCTTCAGGGTCATGAAGCCCAGAGAAGTCCGCTCCGGCCCACGCCTCGTCCTCCTCTGATGAGTCAACATGGGTGTGGGTTAGGGTTGTGGCGATGAGGTTGAGGGCCAAACGTTGGTAGGTGGTGGCAGCATTGCCCAACCCGAAGGGGTACGGGGATGGTGTCATCGCCGGGCTCTACTCCGCCGGAGTCGATTCCTCCGGAGGCGGCGGGGCAAAGCTTGATGATAGGGCATCGCTGCGCACCATCGATGTCTTTCCCTTGCCCAGGCTTAAGCTAGACAGGTCCCCAACCAGGGACTCTGTACCAATAGCCGGGCATGGGACACCGGTGGAGCGCGGTGCATCGCCCTGAGCTTGCGCAGAGTCGGGGTGGTCCTAGCCGCGTCGCGCCTGGCGAGCGCGATGAGAGCGGCGGCCTGGGCACCGCCCGCGCCTAGGCTGCTGGTGTGTGATGTCGTCGTCGGTCGATGGGGCTCACGGTGGGAGGAGCACCATATCGTACTCATATCGCACGGGGTCTGTCATCCGAAACTTGTTGGGATGATTAAGCTAACACACAGTAGCCCCCTACCTGGCACGCTAACTGTCGGTGTTTTGGATCCAGGGGGTCCTCAACCAACCAGTGAAAGTGCACTGCGTGCCCCTAATCCCGGATCATGATGCAAAGAGACATAAGGTTTATACTGGTTTAGGCAATAGGTGCCCTACGTCCAGTCTGAGAGAGTGATCTTGTATTCCTTGCACCGAGGTGCTTGTAGTAGGGGTTTACAAGCGGGGCGAGAGAGGGAGCTAGTCCCAGGTCTCTGTGTGGAGTGGCGGGGGTTGCTTGAGATGTTGATCTCTTGTAATGAGGAAGCATATGTGTTACAGAGTGTTGTGAGTAGCTTGCCCATGTGTGTGTTCGTGTGAGTTCATCGTCCCTCGTATGTCTCATTTTTTCCCTCCAAGAAGCGGCCCTGGTCACTCCCTTTTATAGTCGAAGGGAGGCACCGGGGCGTTACATGTGTTTGCTACGTGATGTTTTTGTGAGCAAAGGCAGAATGTCCGAGCCCTGTAGCTCATCACTGTGGTGGCATGGTCGATGGAGCGGCCTTGTCCTCGGTGTACTAGAGCGACGTGCCAGTCATGCCTGATCCTGTGCGACGTGGGAGCTCCTGTGATGGCGTGCACGCCTTCTTCTGTTGGAGGCGTGCTGGTCGCTGTATGTTGACAACGTAGAGAGCTGAGGCCTAGTCGGTGCAGAGGCTGAACCATTGTGGGGGGCTCGGTGAGCATGGGTCCTAAGGCTACTGAGACCCCGAAGTGGATAGCCGAGGCGCGGAGGGAGCAGTTGGTCTTCGTACACTAATTCCGAGGATACAGTGACCCGAACATGACTCTCCATGCCGCGCTGTCCTTAGAGCAGGGGTTAGGCAGCTTAGTGCAGCATGGGTGTTAGTCGTGGACACAGTGCCGAGCACAGTGGCCGGTAACCCCTGCCCTGTCCTGTCCGAACGGCGTGGCATTGATGTGACTCACGTCTTGTCGGCCACTCCGCTGTGTTGAGCCGTCGTTCGGTTGATGTCGTGGGAGTGGTTGAACGCATTAGTTGGACGTGACGTCCTATCAGAGAAGTCAGTCAAGGCAGAGGCGACGGGGTTGTTGTCGAGCCGGCCTCGAGCGAGGCGTAGAATCGATACCCCATTTGAGGCCTTATGGGCAGGGCCTTGGGCGAGTCGGAGAATCGGTACCTCGTCCGAGGCCTTACGTGCGGGGCCTCGGGCGAGGCGGAGAATCGGTACCTCGTCCGAGGCCTTACGTGCGGAGCCTCGAGCGAGGTGGAGAATCGGTTCCTCATCCGAGGCCTTACGGGCGGGGCCTTGGGCGAGTCGAAGAATCGATACCTCGTCTGAGGCCTCGTGGTTGTCTCTTGGCTTCGATATTTATGAGGTCTAAGTGATTTTTTCGATTTTCACTTAGGGGACCCCTTAGCTGATTCTCCGACTCTCCCAAGGGGTACCGATTCTTGCTTAGACCTCATAAATATCGAAGCCAAGAGACAACCACGAGGCCTCAGATGAGGTACCGATTCTCTGACTCACCCAAGGCCTCGCCCGTAAGGCCTCGGACGAGGAACCGATTCTCTGCCTCGCTTGAGGCCCCGGACGTAAGGCCTCGGACGAGGTACCGATTCTCCACCTCGCCCGAGGCCCCGCACGTAAGGCCTCGGACGAGGTACCGATTCTCTGACTCGCCCAAGGCCCCGCCCGTAAGGCCTCGGATGGGGTACCGATTCTCTGCCTCGCTCGAGGCCAGCTCGGCAACAACCCCGTCGCCTCCGCCTTGACCGACTTCTCTAACAGGACGTCACGTCCAACTAACGCATTCAACCACTCCCATGACATCAACCAGACGATGGCTCAACATAGTGGAGTGGCCGACGAGACATGAGTCACATCGACACGACGCCGTCTGGACAGGATGGGGCAGGGGTTACCGGCCGCTGTGCTCGGCATTGTGTCCACGACTAACACCCATGCTGCCCTGAGCTGCCTAACCCCTGCTCCGAGGACAGTGTGGCATGGAGAGTCATGTTCGGGTCCCTGTATCCTTGGAATCTACGTACAAAGACCAACTGCTCCCTCCGAGCCTCGGCTATCCGCTTTGGGGTCTCGGTAGCCTCGGGACCCACGCCCGCCGAGCCCCCCACAATGGTTCAGCCTCTGCACCGACTAGGCCTCGGCTCTCTACGTTGTCAACATACAGTGACCAGCACGCCTCCAATAGAAAAAGGCGCGCACACCATCACAGGAGCTCCCACGTCGCACAGGATCGGGCGTGACCGGCACATCGCTCCAGTACACCAAGGACAAGGCCGCTCCATCGACCATGCCGCCACAGTGATGAGCTACAGGGCTCGGACATGCTGCCTCTGCTCACAAAAATGTCATGTAGCAAACACATGTAACGCCCCGGTGCCTCCCTTCAACTATAAAAGGGAGTGACCGGGGCCGCTTCTTGGAGGGAAAAAATGAGACATACGAGGGACGACAAACTCACACGAACACACACACGGGCAAGCCGCTCACAACACTCTGTAACACATAGCTTCCTCATTGCAAGAGATCAACATCTCAAGCAACCCCTGCCACTCCACGCAAAGACCTGGGACTAGCTCCCTCTCTTGCCCCGCTTGTAAACCCCTACTACAAGCACCTCGGTGCAAGGAATACAAGATTGCTCTCTTAGACTGGACATAGGGCACCTATTGCCTAAACCAGTATAAACCTTGTGTCTCTTTGCATCACCATCCGGGATTAGAGGCACACAGTACACTTTCACTTGTTGGTTGAGGCCCCCCGGATCCAAAACACCGACACTTTGCTCTCACAAGACTAGTTTTATGAAGAACAATGGTCGGTTTTGCACTAGTTGCAAGCAAGTTGGTCATAAAGAGCATGAGTGCAAGAACAAGAGCAAAAATACTAATGTATCCTTAATTAAGATTAATTCTTTTATGTGCTTACTAAGGGTACAAATGGTGTGAAGGCTAAGTTCATTGGTAAACCATGGATTGGCTCAAAGAAGAAAGTCATTTGGGTACCAAAGAGCTTAGTAACTAACCTTCAAGGACCCAAGAAAGTTTGGGTACCTAAAAGAAATTGATCTTCTTTTGTAGGTCAATTAAAAAGCTAAAGGAAGACATTGGGTTCTTGATAGTGGGTGTACTCAACACATGACCGGTGATGCAAGAATATTCAACTCAATCAACACCAATGGCAATGATGGTTATGATAGTATCACATTTGGTGACAATGGCAAAGGCAAGGTCAAAGGTCTTGGTAAGATTACAATATCCAATGACATAAGCATTTTTAATATGTTGCTAGTAGAGAGCTTGAACTTTAATTTGCTATCCGTGGCTCAATTGTGTGATATTGAATTCAAATGCATATTTGGGATAGATGATGTAGAGATCATAAGTGTAGATGGTTCAAACTTGATCTTCAAAGGTTTTAGATATGAGAATCTATACTTGGTTGATTTCAATGCCAGTAAAGCTAGATTATCTACATGCTTGTTCACTAAGTCTAGCATGGGATGGTTATGGCATAGAAGGATTGATCATGTTGGAATGAAACAATTGAATAGATTGGTTAATCATGACTTGGTTAGAGGCTTGAAAGATGTTGTGTTTGAAAAGGATAAGCTTTGTAGCTCTTGTCTAGCCGGCAAACAAGTTGAAAACACCCATCCTAAGAAAAGCATGATGAGCACTAGTAAAGCATTTGAGTTATTGCATATGGACTTGTTTGGGCCAACATAATACACTAGCATTGGTGGAAATAAATATGGCTTTGTGATAGTGGATGATTATACTAGATACACATCGGTCTCCTTTCTAGTGGACAAAAGTGATGTGTTTGCAACATATAAATCATTTGTCAAAGGCATTCACAATGAGTTTGAAACAACCATCAAGAGAGTTTGAAGTGACAATGGTAGTGAGTTCAAGAACACTAGAATTGATGAGTTATGTGATGAATTTGGAATTAGACATCAATTCTCGGCCAAGTACACTCCACAATAAATTCTCGGCCAAGTACACTCCACAATAAAATGGCCTTGTTGAGAGTAAGAATAGAACACTAATTTATATGGCAAGGTCTATGCTTAGTGATTACAATATGAGTCAATCTTTTTGGGCCAAAGCTATCAACATGGCTTGCTATTGTAGCAACCGCCATATTTTTAGGTCCATTGAAAGAGAAGACACTATATGAGCTCTTGAATGGTAGAAAGCCCAATATTGCATATTTTTGGGTCTTTGGTTACAAATGCTATATGTTGAAGAAAGGCACTAGATTGGACAAGTTTGACAAGAAATGTGATGAATGATTCCTACTTAGTTATTCCATAACTAGCAAAGCATATAGAGTTTAGAATTTGGATAGTGGTACTCTTGAGGAAGTTCATGATGTTGAATTTGATGAAACCAAGGGTTCACAAGTAGAGAATGAGAACTTGAAAGATGTTAGAGGCATTCAACTTTCAAATGCCATGAAGAACATGGATATTGGTGAATTGAGGCCTAGGCAAGTAAATGATGATGAAGATGATCAAGTGCAAGTGCTCTCTAACTCAAATGTGCAAGATGGTACAAATCAAGCTAGTTCAAGTGGCTCTCATGACAATGAACAAAATCAAGTGGCTAGTACATCATCTCAACCCAATGATCAAGCAAGTGCAAGCAATCAAGTTCCAATCCTCCAACCAACCAATATTGCAAGGGATCATCCATTGGACACTATAATTGGAGATATTTCTAGAGGTGTACAAATAAGATCAAGATTGACTTCATTTTGTGAGCATTTCTCATTTGTGTCATCCATTGAACCAAAGAAGATAGATGAAGCATTGAAGGATGTTGATTGGGTAAATGCTATGCATGAAGAATTGAATAACTTCACAAGAAATTAAGTATGAGAATTAGTAGAGAGACCAAAGGGACACAATGTAATTGGAACCAAATGGGTCTTTATAAACAAGCAAGATCAAGATGGGATAGTAGTAAGGAACAAAGCAAGATTGGTAGCACAAGGCTATACACAAGTTGAAGGTCTTGACTTTGGAGAAACATATGCCCCGGTTGCTAGATTAGAAGCAATTAGAATCTTTCTAGCCTATGCTTGTGCCCACAACATCAAGCTCTACCAAATGGATGTTAAGAGTGCATTTCTCAATGGCTACATAAATGAAGACGTATATATTGAGCAACCTCCCGGTTTTAAAGATGACAAAAGTTGAAAAAGACATTGTATGGCTTGAAGCAAGCACCTAGAGCATGGTATGAGAGATTGAGGGACTTTCTAGTCTCTAAAGGGTTCATGATGGGCAAGGTTAACACCACTCTTTTCATCAAGAAGATTGGCAAAGACTTGTTTGTACTATAAATCTATGTTGATGACATCATATTTGGATCAACCAATCAAGACTTTTGTGATGAGTTTGCAAAGATGATGGCTAATGAGTTTGAGATGTCCATGATTGGAGAGTTAAGTTACTTCCTTGGTCTTCAAATCAAGCCAATGAAGAATGGTACATTTATGAGTCAAGACAAGTATATCAAGGACATGATCAATAAGTTTGGCATGAGTGATAGCAAAGCCATTAGCTCACCAATGGGAACAAATGGCAACTTGGATAGTGATGCAAGTGGCAATATGGTGAATAAAAAATTGTATCGGTCTATGATTGGAAGCCTACTCTATGTGACCGCATTAAGACCGGATGTCATGTTTAGTGTATGCATGTATGCAAGATTTCAAGCCTCACCAAGAGAAAGTCATTTGAAGGCTACAAAGAGAATATTGAGGTACTTGAAGCATACACCAAATGTTGGTTTGTGGTATCCCAAAGGAGCAAAGTTTGAGCTAGTTGGTTACTCCGACTCGGATTATGCGGGATCCAAGGTTGAAAGGAAGAGCACCTCGGGCACATGTCAATTGTTGGGAAGATCACTTGTTTCATGGTCATCAAAGAAGCAAAATAGTGTTGCATTATCAACCGTCGAAGCCGAATACATATCCGCCGGTAGTTGTTGTGCACAAGTACTTTGGATGAAGGCCACTTTGAGTGACTTTGGAATCAAGTTCAAGAAAATGCCATTGCTATGTGACAATGAGAGTGCAATCAAGTTGACCAACAATCCGGTTCAACATGCAAGAACAAAGCACATTGATGTCCGCCACCATTTCATAAGAGATCACCAACAAAAATGAGATATTTGCGTTGAGAGTGTAGGCACCGAAGATCAACTTGCTGATATATTCACCAAGCCATTGGATGAGAAAAGGTTTTGCAAGCTAAGGAATGAGTTGAACATATTGGATTTCTCAAATATGTGTTGATGCACCCGCACTCATATGACATGCCTCTCCTTCAAGCAATCCAAGGTAAAAGTTGATTGGCATGGCATACATCCTTGCTAAGAATATGTTTAGTGCATCTAGACATCCTTCACATTTAATAGGTTCATTCATGAAAATCAAATGAATTTGATGATTGTATGGTACCACTATTGCTTCCATGCTTATTTTGATCTAGTGGTAGCATATGATATATTTGTGGGCTTGTAAACCTAGTGTTTGATCTAGAAAATGAGTTCAAAGTGTTTAACTCAACATGGTACAAGATAACCCTTATTTAGAGGTGTGAAGAAGCTTGTCCTTAGATCAACCCGAGTTAAATATCTTTGGTAAATGATCTAGAGTGGACCAAATTTGAGAAAATGATCCTCACCCCATTGATTGACATTGATAATCTCAACCTATCTACTTTTTGAACCTTTATGGTCATTGATGACAAAGGGGGAGAAAAAACAAAGATATTAGTGATATTAGTATATGGGGAGAAAAACAAAGATATTAGTGTACTAAGATAATGAAAAGACAACAAAGGGGGAGAACCTGACATAGGGGGAGAGATATGCCAAAGGAAAGGGATCAATTAAAATTTTGAGCACACAAGTAGGGGGAGCAAGGTCATGAACTTGTATGGTGCATTTGAATGTGCATTTCATATGTTTGCTTGCATGACACAAGTTTTAAATTTCAATATCCATGCTTGTGTGGTGTATGCTAGTTGAAGGTTTGAATGATGAAATGAAAATCTAGCATGCATAGGTTATCTAGTGATTTCTTTTCAAAGTATTTCCAAGTGGTATCGAGCTAACCATGATGCTAAGGATGATATAATGGTGCACTCCGATTAGTATCATGCTTCAAAGGTCCATCTTTTATACCTTAGCATCACTTGGTAGACATTGTCTCCTATACTCCCTATCTAACCATATGTGCAAGCTTCAATCCAAACTCTTAGCATAAATGTAGGGGGAGCAATTGCTACCGTATGGAGTTCATGAAACTTGTCCATTTGCATTGACATAGCAACCTTGTGAGCTTAGCCAAAGCCCTCCCACTCATCTCCATCATTGATTCATCATCTTTGTGAGATTGGGAGAGAATCCAAGTGCATTGCTTGAGTGTTTGCATCTTGAGGCACTTGGTGTTCGTGTTTCGCTGCGGGATTCACTTGTTACTCTTGGCGGTTGCCGCCACCTAGACGGTTTGGAGCAGCGAGGATCGTCGAGCGGAGGTTGGTGATTGTCTTTGGCTCCGATCGTGGTGATTGTGAGGGGTTCTTGACCTTTCCCCGGTGGAGAGCCAAAAGGTACTCTAGTGAATTGCTTGTGGCTTGTGTGATCCTCATCTTATGTTGGTTATGTGGCACCCTATTGCGGATTTGGCGTATGATGCCAATCAGCACGTGAACCTCCAAGTAAGTGAATCTCCACAACGAGGAGTAGCTTGCCGGCAAGCAAGTGAACCTCGGTAAAAATCATTGTGTTCATCATTTGATTCCGAGGTGATTGGTTTTCATTGGTATTCATCCTTGTGATTGATTGGTTCACTCCTCGACAAGGCGGTATAACTATCTTGCTCTCTCTCTACATTACCGCAAACTAGTTGTCAAGCTCTTTAGTGTAGCTAGTTGTGAGAGCTTGTTAGTTTGGTTAGTGTGGCTCTTTAGTTAGCCTTTGAGAGCACACTAACTTAGTATAGTGACATAGTTATTGTGTGGATAGAAACTATATTAACTAGAATTATGGTAGGTGACTTGCTTTTTAGTAGGCTAGCGCAACATTTGCTTTGCCTCATAATTGTCTAACCGGTTTGTTAAGTGTTGTTGTAGAAATTTTTAATAGGCTATTCACCCTCCTCTAGCCATTAGGACCTTTCAGCAGGCCACGACTGCAGAGGCGCAGGGCAAGCGGCCCAACAGGCTAGCCCACGTGGCTTGGCCCAGGCATGATGCACATTTTTGCATAAAGGTCCCCGTGCTTTTCTCTATTGAACACGAGATCCAGAGCACTATTTATATGAGTCAATACTATTGCACCTAGGCCCTTACCTTCGTTTCTATTTTCGTTATGCCAATTTCCTAGAGAGCCCGAGCAGGGGATGCCGCACCGGGTGGTCGGCCGGGGAAGGCACAACGGTGATCGAGGACTGTCCGCGGGGTACACGGGACCAACCCGCATCCATGGGTGCCACAACACGGGATGCGGTGACCCACAGCAGTGGGGCGACGTGCGGTGGCGACGCGGCATGGTGACCAGAAGGCTCTGCGGGGGGGGGGGGGGGGGGCGCACCGGCGGCGGGGTGCTAGTGCGGGGGCGGGCTAGGGCCCACGTGGACCTGAAGGAGCGCGTAGCCACGCCGAGGAGGGACAACACTGGGGGCTGCGGTCCAACGAGGCCGTGGGAAGGCAGCGAGAGCGCAGCCATGCCGGTGCTACATGCGAAGGAGCAGCAGAGAGTGGCGACGTGGAGCTATGACTCGGAGGTGGAGCGGTGCGGGGAGGTGCGAGGACAAACTGGCTGGCAAGGCGCGGATGAGCCGGCTGACCTCACCGAGCCTGCCCTAGAGGTCGCCTAGAGCCGCGAGCCACGGGCGTGGCTGCACCGGAAATGCGACGCGGCGACGGTGGCGCAGAGGAGGCTCGAGGTGAGGCAGAGCTACCCGTGGCGAAGCCATACCGGCGTGGACGACGGCGGGGACGTGGACGGGGCAGCGCTAGTGGCTGTAGCTCCAGCGTGGAGCCGTAGGGTGTGCACGAGCTCGCGATGGGTCGGGCGACGACGCAGCAGGCGCGATTGGAGGCGGCGTGGTGCTGTGGTCACGGGCGCGCGACGCGGGGAGGGAAAAGGAGGGTGGTGCCATGGAGCAGCAGGACCAGCGCGACAGTGGGGCTTGCGACGGACGAGTAGGAGGCATAGTAGGCAAGCAGCGAGAGTGAGCAGCTACCGGCGGCCGCGTTTTAAGCGAGCAGCAAGAACGACGCCCTACCCAATAGTCTGGAGGGAGCACGTGTATGAGCATCACAGCGCTAGCACCGGAGCGCACAAGGCCGTGCGTAGGATAGCAGTGGCATGGACGGGACGACTCAACCTGGCGAGACGCGAAGGCAGACAACAGCGCTGCGACTAGGACAATAGCGCGACGAGACAACTGAGGCAGACCGTGGTTGAGCGACAGTGGTGGCACATGTGCTGGCGCTGTGTAACTCGTGGCTAGGGAGATCGTACGCGCGCAGTGCCATTAAGACGGCGATAGCGCTGTGCGGGGAGGGGCATCCCCATGTGCGCGCAACAATGGCACCGGCCAGCCGACAGCGTCGCAGCGGTGTAGGGGCTAGGACGCGACGCAAGACGGTAGGAGCATAGCGCAGAGCGAGGCAGTGGCAGCGGCCGGGCTGGCCGGAACGACATCACACATGCTTTTAAAAGCGAACCAAAAACAACTTACTAATGCGACGAAAGCTCAAGTACACACTTTGATGCAACAAATCGTATCAAAACACGAAACTAAGATTTAGAAAATTTTGTCAGAATTCAAATGCCAAAAATAGCATTTTTATCTACTAAACTTGCACTTCAAACTTTTATCTAAGTATGAATTACAAGCTATATTTTATTTGGTTTATAAAAATTGTTTTTCACACTTAATCCCATAGAACAAACCATCCGCTATTTATTTGCTAGAATTATTGTCGGATATTCTTAAATATTTTTACGCACTGAATAATTTAACTTGGACGTTTATATGAGTCCACAAAACTGAGTCACACAGTATCCACTTATCACTTCAAGTTTGTTTTAAATCAAAATTCAAGGACCTCATTTTCGGAAATTGTTTCTTAGGCCTAAATCTCGGTGCTAAACAAGATCGTAACACCAGGGGTGTTACATGTGTTTATTTGGATGTTGCATATGTTTACACATAGGTTACAAATGTTTTATTTGGATGGTGCGTATGTTTTACATGGGTTTCAAGTGTTTTTCAGGTGTTTTTGCAAATGTTTCAGATAAATGTTTTAAGTGTTTCATATACTTTCAGACGTATGTTGCAAGTGATGCGTCTGAATATTTTAAAAGTAGATCAGGTATTGCATCTCTCTTCTCACTTTTCTGTAGCCTTTTGTCTCGGTGTCTTCTCCTTCTCCTGGCGTCTCCTCCTCCCCTCGGTATTGGCTAGGCATCCGCCGCCCCCCTCCTCTCTGTCTCGATGCTAGTAACGTTTGGGACAGCATGAGCCCTGCGTGAGCGTGCGAACGGCGCGGAAAAAACAGACTGCATGTACGCGCGTGTGGACGTTGTCCGGACGCTAGCAAACCTCGGCCATGTTTAGATTGCAAAAAATTTCAACCCGATAAATAGTAGCACTTTCGTCTTATTTGGTAAATATTGTCCAATCGTGGACCCAACTAAGCTCAACAAATTCATCTCGTGATTTCCAACTAAACTATGCAATTAGTTATTTTTTTTACCTACATTTAATGCTCCATGCAAGTGGCTAAAAATTGATGTGATGGAGAGAGAGTAAAAAAACTTAGAATTTGGAGGTGATCTCAAAAAGGCCCTCTTCCATAAATCGCTGAGGACAGGCTTACCTAACGAGACTCAATCCTAACAAGTCTCACGTAGGCGGGCCACAAGATCTTCACAGTTTTGGGCATCTGTTTCGTCGTGGACCCACACAAGAGGCGATTCGATCCACGGCGACACGTCAACTGGTGGCGTCGTACGCGCGCGCGCTCTCTCTCTCGTCATATATAGAAAACAAAAGAGATAAAACATGACGGCGCCGTGAGTTGGGTTGCAGGTCCCGTTTGGGGCAATTTGCGCATTTATCTGACGCGACACGACGCGAAGGCGTCTCAGCATAAGACTGTCTCCGACAAGTCGGACCTAAAAACAAGAGGCATTCGATGGTTTGGGTACCACACAGTGAAAGAATCCCAGACCAAAAAAACTACCCTTTTCCAACAGGCGATGCAAATGAGAAGCCGCGCGCCGCCCGCCTCGCCGCGCTCCTCCGCCCGCTCGTACGAGCTCCGGCAGAAGGGGCACGCTGTCTAGAACTCCGGCGGGTCGGGGGCGGGAGCGCCCGCGGCTGCGCCCACGGCGGCATACCGGGAGAAGGAAGGGGTACCAGCGGCGTCGGGGTGCGGGTTGCGTTGCCCGAGGAGGAGCGCGAGGCGGCGGAAGGCGCGGGAGATGGCGGCGTGGTCGGGGCTGGCCCCGGGCGGCAGCTGGAGGATGGCGAGTGGATCCGGGTGGCCCGAGGGGCCCATGGACTGGGAGGCGAGGAGGACGTCGGCGACGGCGAGGAGCTCGTTGGCGCCGGGGAGGAGCGGGTCCGCCTCCACCGCCCGCTCTGCGAAGCGCTTGCAGCCGACGAGGTCGCGCGCCGCGAGGAGCTTCTCGGCGATCTCTAGCCAGCGCTCCGCCTGTGCCCGGACGTCGCCGGGGCCTCCGCCTCTGCTCCCGCTCCTGCCGGCGGAGAAGTCCATGGTGGTTTGGGGGAGGAAATGGTGCGTGTGGGGAACAGACGAGCTCCGGCAGCGTGGAGACGCAGAAGGACGGAGAGAAGACGCTTATTTGCGTCCCGTGTTGGCTCCCACTCAAAATGCGTCGCTCGTTTGCCAACTCCATTGGAAAAGTGTGTTTACGCGGATAAAACACTGTAGCCAACCCATTTTGAGTTTGGGTCACCCTATGCGTGATCTGTTGGAGTCGGTCTAAAATTTGTATTTTTGCATAGCATCATTGGACACACTGTGGATGGATACGATGCTTTCGGTGTCCCTTGCCTTGATCCTTGTACGCCAGCATCGTACCATTAACACGCACTGCTCGTACCATCAAATGTGCATTGAAATAGACCAGCCGCATGTAGTATAACCGATCCAAAAAGAACAACAATGCTCCTGTTTTTCTAGCGAAAAACAGTGTTTTCTCTCGTAAAAAATCACCATCAGCGGCCAATTTCCAACAAACCGAACAGGAACAATATATTTTCCACGCACTGTTGCACTTGCATATGGACGATGATAGCTCGGTCCGGAGAGGAAATCATTTAACATTGTTATTTCTGGACATGAGATGACAACCGATATATATGATCGAGCAGATCGATCATGCAATAGCTAGTACGTACATTTTTTTGATCAAATCAAGAGAAAAGAAAAGAAAAGAAAAATGAGAGAAAGCTAAAACCACAGTACTACTATTAAAAAATAATAGCACAGGGAACACTAGAAAAAATTTATGATATTGTGACAGCATCGTGCGTTGCATCCACACTGAATCACATTCATCTTCCCCCGGCCGTACGTACGTGTCCATCCAGCCATCCGTCAACTAACCAACAGCTAGGATGACCTTCACTGTGGAGTAATTAATAACTGTATTTTAATTATACCGCCGCGCGCCATAATCACCCTCCCGTACCATGCATGCAATGCACCGCACGACACGCACGTACACGTGGCAGCAACTTACCCAGCCAGAGAGCCCAGAGCAACTTACCTTCCCGTAACTTGTAGTAACTTTTTAAAAAAAAAACCTTTCACCATCACTCCGCCGTGGCCGTCGCCGTCGCCGTCGCGGCGGGGTGGTCCCGCTCGACGAAGGCAGCGCGGAGCGGGTTCTTCATGACGACGGTGAACGCGAACGTCTCAGTAGGATCCGGCGGTCCCTCGCCGGCGGGGGGCGTCCACCGGAACGCGCGCACCATGTTGGCGAGCATGAGTTGGATGTGGAGCACGCCGAGCGTGGCGGCGGGGCAGATCCGGCGCCCGGCGCCGAAGGGCATCATGCGCAGCGCGCGGGTGCCCGTGATGTCGGTGTCGAACCCTTCGCCGCCCTCCAGGAACCGCTCGGGCCGCCACAGCTCCGGGTCCGGCCACGTCGCAGGGTTCTCCGTCACCCACGCCGTGTAGAACTCCACGCTGGCGTCGGCGGGGACGCGGTACCCGCCCAGCTCCGTGTCCCGCGTCGCCGCGTGCGACAGCACGAAGTGGCTCGGCGGGTGACGCCGGAACGTCTCCTTCACTACCGCCTGCACATGCACCAGGGAAATTAAAACGGTCGTCGTCGTCGTCGTCATCGGCGGCGGCGGCGCTGAGGGACCAACATGACCCTGGGAATGTGCGTGCGTGCGCGTGCGACCATCGCTTTCGGTTTTCAGCTATATACAGTTGTGGTATTAAAGCGGTAGAGCACGTCGTTTTCACGACGGATGAGGAGCTCTACCGCTTAAAAGGAAATAAAGTTTTATGTACAACACTAATGATGCCAAAAAAGAACACGGTCATGCGCTCATGCGCTTGTTGATTTAGCCCGCATTACGCATGGCTCTACGTCTCTGAACAATATCTTCGTTGGCCAGATAGGCTGTTCCGACATTTTATGCTCGTTTTCGAAAATCCTCCTATTCCTTTCCTTCCACAACTTTCAAAGGTTCCACACATCCTCCCACCAGGTGACGGATGAACACTAGCAAATCACTTCTTGAAGTTCTATAAGCACATCACTAATTTTTGCGTCAACTGTTCCTAATTAGTAGCCGCAATTTTGTTCGCAAGTCGGAATAAGTACACTCTCCTACTTCGTTGGTAGAGAAAAACATCATTTTTAATTTTAATTAAGAGACTGTCAAGTGTGACTGTCTTTCAGATGAAAGCGAAAGTGAAGCCGTCCATTTGCTACCTAGTACTACCTACCAGTACCAAGGATATATCATGTCAACTATTCTGTTTAATTTTTCTTTTATTTAATCCATTCAATTCATTTGGGATCGATCGCGCATATGCATCTGTATAGTGGAAGCTTATCCATCTGCAATTTCATATCCAAAAATTCAACTACCAGTTTCGTGCAGTCAAAAAATATTCACTACTCCTATGTGCAAATTGAACTAGTCTAGTATATATTGCGACATTTGTGCCAAACTCCTATCACATTCCCGTGTTCTTAACAATGTATTTTCCAATGTGTGTATGCGTGTGTTTTATCGAATTCCAATGTTGTTTGGAACTTCCGTGTTTGTTCTATAAGTCCGAAACCAAAATGAATGGAAAGAAAGGCCATCAGAAAGTTCAGTAGAACTAGTGTTTACCTGGAGGTAAGGCATGGCCTCGACGTCGGCTTCGGTGATCCGGGCGGTCTTGCCGGCCTTGGCGACGACCTCGTCGTAGAGGCGCTCCTGCGCGGCGGGGTCGAGGATGAGGTGCATCATGGCCCACTCCAGCGCGGTGGCGCTGGTGTCGGTGCCGGCGCTCATGACCTCGGAGCAGAGCGTGACGAGCTCCTCCTCACCGAGGCGCTTCCCGCGGCCGGGCGGCTCCAGGTCGAACAGCGAGTCCACGTACGCCTCCCCGGGCCCGCTCATCATCTCCACGCCGCCCTTCGCCGCCGCCGCCCCCTTGGTGCCGTCGCGGAGGAAGTCCCTCCGCGCGCGGACGAGCGGCGCGAGGCAGTCGAGCTGGCGGCGGCGCAGGGCGCGGGCCTCGGACAGCTGCTTCCTGAAGAGCGGCGTGAGGAGGGGCAGGAAGTCCGGGAGCTTGGGCAAGGAAATCATCATCACGTCCTTGAGCACCTCCTCGATCTCCCGGATGAGCTCGTCGGGGATCTTGGCGCCGAAGCAGATGCAGATGAGGATGCTGCAGATGGTGAGGCGGCAGCCGGCCATCACCCGCACAGCACCCTCCGCGTTGAGCTCGGCGCGGAGGCGGCGCAGGTGCGCGTCCACGGCCCACTCCCGAATCCAGGAGAAGGACTTGACGCGTTGCGGGGACACGATCTCGGCGACGAAGTTGCGGCGGAGCGCGCGCCACAGCGGGCCGTAGGGCGCCGAGTTGACGGTGCACTTGCCGACGCTGAAGAGGAGGCGGGTGGGGCTGTCCTCGGGCCGGCTCGCGAACATGGGGCCCTGCTTGACGAGCGCCTCGTGGATGAGGTCCGCCGATGTGACCACGATCAGGGTGCGCTGCCCCATCCGCATCGTGAAGATGGGACCGTACCTCTCCCGGAGGTCGCGCACCACGTACATGAACGGACGCCGCTGCAGGATCACCTGGAACAGGTTCCCCACCACCGGCCAACCCGGCGGACCCGGCGGGAGCCCGTCGACGCGGCCCGTCTTGGAGCACCGGCGCCACCACATCCCCGCCAGCGCCGCCGCCAGCACCACCAGAAGCACGTCGTTCACATCCATCGATGATCTCTGTTTCTCTCTCTCTCTCTCTCTTGCTTCTTGGCTATGGCTGCCGCGCGCTTCCACCACCGGCCAGCCAGAAATGAACCAGCTAGCTGTCTGTCAGCGTGGGTTTACTGCTGCTGCTGAGCTGAGCAGTGAGCAATGGCGGTGGGGGAGAGCACTGGGTGGTGGAGCTAGCGCTATATAGCGGAGGGGCGAGGTGAAGCTCGGCTCGGTACCGTGGCGGCGTAAATGCGCGCCATCAATGCTCCTGCGTGTCATTCAATGAGAGCTCGGAGAAAACCAGCAGCAGCACCAGCTAGCAGCCTGGCCACCATGGCCGCGCCCGCGCGCGCTCACACAGTGTCTACTAGAAGCAGGATCGGAGCGCGTTAATGGCGGGTGTCAGTGGCACGAGCCGGTGCGGTTGGGGAGACGAGACGACGCGCGCGCGCGACGGCGACGACGGCCGCCGCGTGATGACTGGCCAGTGCCGCTGTGCCACTGAGCTACAGACCAAGAAGTGGCCTCCCGTGCTCGATGCGGTTGGCTGGGTACTTTGCTTGGGTTAGCTCGCGGTTGCACCGGCCGGCCGGCCGGCTCAGGCTCGTGTTTGGGGCTCGTCTCGTCTCACTGCGTGTGCCATCTTTATGTTGACGTGGACGCTGGGACGGAACAGTTTCCCAACCTTTCGGCGTTAGAGGGCAGGCCAAATTGGTTAGCACTTGAAGCCGGTCGCCGGCCGGCTATGTCGATCAAATCGATAGCGAGAGCCGAGAGAGAAGCCCCCCAGCCCCCAGGCATAGCAATCAGTACCATGTCGCTGGTATTCGGTTATGATCCGATGGAGATACGGGGATTTGATGGCGAAAGCTCAGTTTTGGAGCTTGCTCATTTTTTCAATCAACGAACAGTATTTTTCTCTCACACCAAATCAGTCAATAATATTTTCAATCATGACTTATCAGTCAAACAAGCCCAAACAAACAAGGCGCGGGTGGCGCTTCACCCACCACCACCATCTATATTTGGCAAAGATTCCTCGTGTGTCTGGCCGCCGGTTTATTACAGTTTATACATAGGTTGGATTTTGCTCTTTGGCTTCTTATCTAATCTAAGATGGTTGTTTAGATCCAGGGTATAAAATTTTGGGTGTCATATCGGATGTTATGTGGGGTGTCGCATGGGGTGTTCGGATACTAATAAAAAAACAAATTACAGAATCCGTCAGTTAACCGTGAGACGAATTTATTAAGCCTAATTAACCCGTCACTAGCACATGTGTGTACTGTAGCACTTTATTGCCAAATCATGGACTAATTAGGCTTAAAAGATTCGTCTCGTAAAGTAGTCGCAATCTGTGCAATTATTTATTTTTAGTCTATATTTAATACACTATGCATGTGTCAAACATTCGATGTGATATGGTGCAAAGTTTTGGCGGAGGAACTAAACAACAGCTAATCGTCTATGATGCCCTCGCACATACAAGGATATTAGAGTATATTTAGTACTCCCATCGTGGCGGACCGGACGCTGGACGGTAGAGGCCTACGCAGAGATAGAGAAGACGTCGTCCCTAGCTTGTGCACGGCCTGCCTGCGCGGCCAATGGATGGCCGTGTCCCTGCTCGCCAATGTCTCAGCTGTCGTGGACGGGTCTCCGTCGCCAATGCCGATGGGTGGTAGGACATCCTACCCGGACAGGAGATGCGACCTGCGGCCACACTGGTTGAGCCTCAGCTCCCGTAACCCCGGAGGATCCCCGCTGAGCTTCGAGACAAGTGTTTCAACGGTCTCTCCTACTCACACCGAGTAGCGACTTGTCAGCTGCCGAGGCGTTGTCTGCGTTGCCGCGGCTTCTGTCACATCGCCAGGGACTGCAAGCGGTCTCGCGCTGCGACGTTGGCGGCGGCGAGAGGTGCCAACCTGCCACGACACTCTGCTCGTGACGACCCGTCGGTCTCCCATCACACGCCATGCGGCATTGCACCGAGTTGGGATGGGACCGTGCAGGGGACTGTGGGGGGCGCTGGCAGCACCTACCGACGACGACGCCGGCGGCGACGCCAAAGTAAGCCGACTTGGGACGTCAGCGTGGGCGCAGCCGACTACACCGACAATGCCGCTACTTTTGCTACGACACTTTGCTTTTCTGAGCCAGACTCGCTGTTGTTGGCTATGTGCGCGAGTGCGGGACCTCTCGCATGGGTCGTCTCGGTTGACCCGATGCTGGAGGAGCTCACCACTTCACTCGTCGTGAGTCAGCCAGTGGGAGTACCAATACCAGCACCTCAGAAGGTTGAAGCACCGTTGGTGGACACCCGTTCATCGGCGACGGCAGCTCAGCTGACGACGGACTCGCCTATGTTGTGGCCAGTGCAAGGACTCACACAGCTCACGCCACCTCGGGTGGGACAGCTCGGCGTCGCAGATGGAAGCACAGTGGGCACCCCCCACCCGCCGAGACTCCCACGCCGCGTGAAGCTGCTCGGCGTCTCGCATGGTTCACTGAGGAAGTGCAGCTCAAGCGGCAGTTGCCATTGATCGCCAGCCCACCAAGGCAAAAGGTAGCAACCATGAGAGCAACCACTCCCACTTAGGAGCAGGTGGATTGCCACTCAGCCCTTGGTGCACAAACCGACCGCCAAGCGGAGCGAGGTACTCCTCATGCAGAAGATGGGCATCGTGCCGCCGCCGGCTCCAGTTTCATTTGCGTCCAAGGGAACATACGACGCCCTATTTGCAGGGAACTTGACGCCCAGCCACGTGGCAGCCGTGGACGAGCTGTTCCCAGCCCCCAACAACAGAGGTGGTAGAAGAGCGCTCTTCTATGATGGTGGAGTAGGGTCGCGCAGCCAGCAGCGGAGACGCCTAGCTCCGTAGGTTGCTGCGCTGCTCGAAGTTCGGTTGTTTACCATATATGTATTATCGAAGTTTGAAAGTATGCTAGGAAGGTCCAGTCATAGCTGTAAGACCACCTAGGGCGCTCATCAAAAGCGCGTCGTTTGTATGGTTGAACTCTTCTTCTTAGTTACAATGATATGCAAATCTTTTGCATATTTGAGAAAAAAATATTTCTAGATACATAGCAAAATGGATAAACCAAAAAAGTCAAAGCGACTTATAATGTGGAACGGATGGAGTAGTTAAGATTGTAATCAAGTATTACCACATGTATCTGGAGAGATCACTTGCCCTCAAGTCACTGTAGATATATACCGTTCAAGAGGCTTTTTTTTTAAAAAGTTACCGTTCAAGAGGCTTAATGCAATACATCCACGTATTATATGCAATTCGTAGCATTGAAGAAATACATATGCATGCCAGAAATATCCTGCCTTATTTAGCAATTGAAATATTTTAACAAATTATATTACACAAATGTGGCAAACTCAAGTAAGGAAAACGAGTACGGATGATGTTGTACTGCGACGATGACCCAAAACATGTTCATTTAGGGTGATGAATGAAACACTAAAAAAAAATGGTGGAATTCTCCTAGTATTTTTAAGTAGTAATAAAATACTACCATTAGTCATAGCACATCGGAGTCCTCAGAGCAACGCTAATAATACAGCCGGCTTGCTGGTCGTAAGGTTCTTTGCAGCCTTCTCTCAGCCCACTCATACAGTAGTTAGCTTTTTATAATTAATACATGGCCCACTTGTCTCTCTCACAGACTTTCTTGGTTCTTGTGCCCAAGCCGGCTGTAAGCTTACAGCCCGCTTCTCCTCTCTCTCCTCTCCTCTCTCCTCCACCTCAGCATTTAGTCGGCTTACAGCCTACTATTATACTTGCTCTCACTAGGAGGCATTTGGTAGAAAAAATTTATATTAAATTTTGAATGCTGAAACATTAGGAGAAGCCCACATCACTAGAAAAAGTCTAAAATTCTGGTTGTAAAAGGCATTTGGATCTTTGACCATATAGTGGAATTATTTTCATTCTCCTCTTGGTTGCCTCTTATCCTATTCTTCTTCTTCGGCATGACACACTCAAACCATGGAGAAAACGCAAAATAATGAAACTTACTTCTCTAAGCCTCCTACCTCTCCATCATCACTCCTACGACCCTGAGGCATTGTACAAAAAAAAAATTACATCTTTAAGTTTGGCAGCTCGCGAATTTCGGTGGTAGCCGAAAGAAAAATCCGAAATTTTGTAATATACTAATACATGTGCTATATAACTTTAAAGTCATATTTTCTATTGTTTATATTGCATATTCTTCTATTCAATAGATGTGTAGTCATAAATCATACTAATATTTTTTAGATCTATTTTTTTAAGAAAAAAAGCATACTTCATGTGCTAATCTCTAAAAAAATTTCGGCGAAATTTCGACCGAATTTCGCGAAATTCAGTAATTTCGGTGGTGCCCGAATTTTTTGCAATACCATAATTAAAAACCTTGATAATAGCTTTATCGACTTATTCGCTTCATGTTGAGAAGAGAGATAAAGACGGTCCTTTACTACAACATAGCACAGTACACGAAGAAGCCGAAGCCGGAGTCGGAGGGAGCTCCACCAAATGGGCCTCAGGAACACGTTGTAAGCCCTTCCTCGAGTGGACTAGTGGCTACATAGGCATTGACTATATGCCCCTAATCAACTCCTAGAAAAAAGTTTAAACCCAAACAGCTAGATAAAGCAATAGCCTAGTATGTTAGGATAAGACGCATAGGGCCTATTTGTTTGAGTTGCAGCTTTTGGACTTTTGACTCAAAAGCTAGCTTTTTGGCTTTTGATATTTTTGCTATTGGCTTTTGTAATAAATATTTAGCTTCTCCGTACACCAAAAGCTAAAAATATCGTTCTTAACGTGCTTTTCAACTATTGTTAGTTTATTTCATCAAAAGTCAGATTTCCAGTTTTTCAAAAGCCGGCTCAATAAATATGCCTTTTGTTTCAGTTTCTATCTGGCTGACAAAAGCTAGATACAAGTTGAAACAAAGATGCCAATATTCTTTAGTCTTTCTTTAATTCTTTGGAAAGGTCCCAATATATATAAACCAAATGTCTTGTGTACTTTGACTAACAATACGTCAAATTATAAGTATGTCCATGGAATAAAAGTAATATACAACTGGATTCACATTTCGCTGCTTTCACTTTATTGGTTTTGCACCTATTAATGATACAGAGTATTACGCAATGAAAGAAAGGTTAAAGTGTTACTTATAATTTAGAACGGAGAGAACATTATGCAACGAAAAAATTGATTAAAAATTAACTTAGAAGGCCGAAGGAAATGAAACTAAAATACGCATTGTTATTCATGGACGGATGAGGTACTTCTAAGCCACTCCATTTTATTACGTAAGTTGTGAGTGCTGGGGAACAGGAATAAGTTGCTTGTCCATGGGCCAGAAGTGTGCGTGGACTCTATGGACTGGAGGAGGCTGGAGCAGCGGTCAAGTTGAGCAACTGCAGTGGCATTTCCTCTTAGCGCATGTTCAGTTGCGTGAAGTTTGGATTTTGGGCTACTGTAGCATTTTCGTTTTTATTTGACAATTAGTGTTCAATCATGGACTAATTAGGTTCAAAACGTTCGTCTCGCAATTTCCAACCAAACTGTACAATTAGTTTTTTTTTTCGTCTACATTTAATGCTCCATGCACGTATCGCAAGATTCAATGTGATGGGTACTGTAGCATTTTTTTTTTTTTAGGAATTTGGGGTTCACGCGCTTATACATATGTCGAACTCGTGAAGCGATTTTGGGGAGTGGGATTGTCTGTTAACGACGCCGGTGTTTCGATTCGACGCGATGCGATGCGCAGGATCATTATGGTTTCTTGTGCCCACGCGAGGGTGACCAGATCCGTGTAATAGCCCAACGGCCAATCTGTTCCCACTTTAAAGCTCACTTCTTGCTTCAGGGTTTCAGAATTCAAGAGCGTTACCCAAATTGCTCATGCCACTTGCATAATCTAGAAGCAGAACCATAAATCAGAGGAAAGCTAAAATGGCGCCTGCCAGAAAAACAATTGAAATAAACCACTTTGCACAGCTTGGAGCAATGGTCAATCGCTGAAAACAGTTTTGTCAAATACAAACAGATCAAAGTATACCATTACTATTTACATCGATTTGTTTTGCTTTTGGAGATAACCTAATTCAATACAATTGGTAATGTACTTCCCCTGCTTTGCCATATCCATCTGAAGGGCAGAAATCTGAAAGGACGTCCTATGCTGAAGCCACTGACTGAGCATATGAGAATCCTGCAGCTTGGCTATCTTTATCGCTCGATCTTCGTTTCATCGTTTTCTTGATCTCCTCCTCCTTCTTGTCGACAAACTGGATCAGCTCTTTGAAGCTGCCAAGGCGTGATAGTCGCCGCTGTCTTATGACAGGACCAGCGGCACCTGCGCTGGGCTCGCCAGCAGCTTCAGAACTGGAGTACTGGTTGTACTGCCAGCAGACTCGTATGAAGAATACCAGCAGAGCGAAGAGGCATATCAGGGCACACACAAGGAAGAGGCCCCAAAAGCTTCCGAGGCCAAGCCTGGTTGCTCCCACTTCGCTGTCATCTGAGGAGCAACTAGACCGTGAGAACCACTCGTCGTGGATTCTCTGAAGTTGGCCACTCTCTGAAAGTTGAAGGATTGCCGTCGATAAATCTGCAGCAAGGGGGGAGTCTCTCTGGAATGCCTGTAAAGAAAAACAATGGAGCAGAATAAATCATTTCCATTACAGTGCCAGACATGGATGTGTGCTTCCCTGAGATGAAGTAAATGAGGGAAGAGAACAAGATAAAGGACAATGAACATACAAAGCCCCATCCTTCCTTTGTGAATTCCTCTCCCACTATTCTGAATTTGCAGTAGTTTGACAGGAAGATATCAATATATGGCTTCTCATCAACTATTGCAGCAACACCGCCGTATTTTGGTCCACGGTTAAGGGCATCAGCATATTCCTGGATCGTATTCAGTGGTACCAGTCGAGAGAGAGGAACATTGAAGTTTTCACTCAGGTACCTTTTGGTAAATTTTCCGGCCTGGTATCCAATAGGTAAAGAACTTGAAACCAAACTATCAATCCCTGTAATTCCAGTTGAGAGCTGTTGGACAGTGAGGATTGACGTCAAGCTAGCAGTGTAACTTGAAGTGATGATCAGCACAACGAACAACCATATTATCAACACGAACCGCCCAAGTGTGCTTACAGTGTTCTCTCCTGAAGTGAGTTTCTCATCAAGACGTTTCCATGCATATAGGCAAAGAATCATGGAAGAGTTTATAAGTTAATATCATGGACGCGTCTAGTGGACTTACTGTGTGCGAAGAACATTGTTGAGAAGCTAAACCTGAAAGAGAAGCACATATCATCCGTCAATTCCTGAAGTTAGCAACTAAGCATTTAGAAGAAAAAAAACACCAACAAAATAACAGTAAATCATAAGATGAGCATGAATTGAATAAAGCTAGAAACATTTTTCAACCATAATGGTATTGCCAGTCTGAACTTTGACTCAAACAAGGTAAGGTAAATTAGGACAAAAAAACATCCACAAAGTTACAACATGCAACAAACGTACCATAACATTGTTATGACTTGTCGCCTTGGAGAGCCTCGAAATTCCTCATTAGTACGATGTTCAAGAAGCCAAACTACTACACCCACCAAAATAAAAAGAGCAACTGTGACACACCACATCTCCAATGTGAAAGGTTCAAGGAAAGCCCAGGCACTTGAAGTTACATGTTTCACGGGCGCTACTATCACAAGCCCTGACTCAATATAAGGCTGTGTGTATTCTGCAAGCTGCATTCCATTTCTCACTATAGCAAAGTCGCCTACAGCTGCATCAAGTGACTAAATGAAAATGAAACAAATCAGAGTTCTGTCAACAAAATTGTGAAATAGATTGGGACAGGAATGAGGGCATACATTGGCAGCAACCATTCTAATGATGTCAATATAGCTAGGGTTTTTTGTGCCATCCCCAATAGTTATAAATTGGTAAGGAACTGGGTAAGGAAGCAGTTTAATTGCTGCGTTGAATATCTCGATGCAATAACCACTCATGTTATCTCCTCTGCCTGACACTAATTCCTTAAAGCTTGCTTTAATTGGAACCCCAACTCTCAGAGGTTGGCCAGTGTTTGGGAATACCCATCCCTGAGGCTTAGTAGTGGAATCACCAGGCCATACCACATCATGCAGATGCTGGGCACTTGTAGATGTATTTCGTGGCATCTGATACAAAATTTCAGGAGCAGCCACGGAAAGCCCAGAATAGTTAGACCAATAGCCAATCAAGCGGGAGCCAGAGCCAGCAACATTAAGGATATCATACGCTGGGCGTACCAAATTGTGGTCTGAATCAAACTGGACTGGACCTGTAACACCTGTAAAATTTGTGAGGAGAAGTTGCTGCAGCATCTGCTCACCACCGTCAAATATCTTCAGAGTTGATAGATGCAACGTGCTGTCATTTAAATTTTGTAACCTGGGATCTGTTGAGAAGTTGATCTGTTGCCCACTACTGAGAAATTTATCGACAGCACGAGCAACTGCCCAAACCGAGTCATAAGCATAAAAACCATACGAGTTCAAGCCAGAGGTAATATTTCTGTTCCGAGCCACATTATTCCATTTAGATATGAACTTATCCTTGGCATCAGATTCAGGAATGTGCTGACGCAGAACAATTAGTCCCTGAATATAACCCATATCTTTAAGTTCTCTATATGCTGAGGAATCAAGGACAGCAGCTAGCCAATCAGTTACTATCCAGACATAGCCACTGGCCATCATTTGGAGGTTCTTAGCTACAGAAAATATTCTCATCCCCGTGTCAGGATTGACATGCACAACCATGACCCTTGATTCCATCATATTTGCTCTAAATAGTACATCATTGATCACGTCTGTATTTGAATTTGGAGGAATAGCTGCTTTATATGAAATCTTTGCCCTCTTTAATGCAAGCGCATCACCGAGGGCTTCCACGCCACCTCGCCCATAATCATCATCAACGAATATAGCAGTCACTCTTTTCCATTGATAGTAATCAACAATGCTAGCAACGGCATTCATTTGGAAGTAGTCACTTATGGTTGTCCTGATGAAGTACGGATACTCTGATGCAGAGAGAGTTGGATCTGTAGCCGCAAATGATAGAAGAGGTACATGTAGCTCATTAACAGCATGGGAGATGACATGGCCTATCCCAGAGGATTGTGGGCCAATCACCGCAACTACGCTTTTTTCCATTAGCCGCAACGCTGCAACCAAGTAAGGTTTCTATGAATCAGTTCATGCACCGTCAAAGTAAAAGTGACAGTTGAGGTACTGAAGTTAATTTCTGATGTCTTTCAAGCCAAGAAAAGATGACAGCTTATTGTACTCGTGCCTATAAAGATCCCACTAATTTTGTCCTTAAACTTTATGCATGTCATGCAAACTTTATTTTCTGATAAAAACAGGAAAACTAGCTGTGATTCAAACAAAGAAACAGTCTCCAATAAACCTATACAGTTTACTTTGTTCTGGTTCTCAAACTTGACAGAAGGAAACAAAGAATCTTGAATGAGAATAAAGTGAGGAATTGGATGCTCCCTAACAGCTGACACATGTTTCCTGCATCCTACAGAATACCTTAACCGATTTCACAAGTTAAGCCATTTGTGGTACCACTCCATCAGTAACAGCTAACACATGTTTCCTGCATCCTATAGAATACCTAACCGATTTCACAAGTTACGGCACCACTCCATCAGTAACAGCTGACACATGTTTCCTGCATCCTACAGAATACCTTAACCGATTTCACAAGTTACGCTATTTGTGGTACCACTCCATCAGCACTCTTTCTGTCTGTTGCTCTTCTATTGCCAGGACAATCGGGTTAGTAGAATTCTTAAGCTATTTTCGCATAGGTAGATCAATATGGATATGGATAAGTGAACGCATAATGAGGGGAACAAGTGGAAGTGATCTAGAGACTAGAGAATGGTATTTAAGTAGAATGAGGGGTCAGGGTTCACAGGCATCCGAAAGCATGGATGGGGTGTTGACCAAGTGTCAAAAAGTATCTTATTTATTTGAATGTTACAAAAATTACTGATACCGACGATTATCAGTGTCCAATGTATATTCGAGGAGCATCATTATCTGATATGCAAACTTTTGTAAGTATCTGTGCAATCATAGTTCTTCAGAAAGGAATATGTTATTATAAGATACTTTTGATCGATGTAAGACAAACAGAAAAGCTAACATTGTCAAATCATCTCATGAAACACGAGCCGAACAATTATTAAGAATATAAAAATCCGACCAGTAGGAGTACCTGGCTTAGTTTGACTAAACCAATAATACAGTGGGACTGAAGAGTCCCCTCCCATCCGCCTCCTATGTTTTTGCCGGCAGTGAAGTTCTCTATTGGATCAGTCAAGATTTTGTTCAGGTTTTTAGACAAACAATCAACTTTTCCTCTTTTATGCTCTACTGATAATAAGTACTCCTTATAAAAGATGAAACAATAGGATTAAGACTACTGTTACAGCTGCTGGCTATAATATTTCCTCAAAACTTTGAAACAGCTCTGTATCCAAAAAGGCCTCAATATTTCCATTTCCGCTGCTACCTATGCTTTAATTCTAATTCTTAACTATATAAAAAAAGGGGATTTTTTTTTTTGAAAGACAAAAAAAAACAACTTCTTCTAGAAACATGGACATGAGCAACTGAAGAAAGAGGGGGAAACGAAAACCGAACCTTCGATGGTCCCAAGAAAGCCGCTGCAGTTGGTGTCCTGGGGCACCAAATTGAGCTGGGTCCCGGGGAGGACCTTGCTGTCCGCGTTGACGTCATCGACGGCGAGCTCGATGGCGAGCTGCGCCGCGCGGCCAATTGTGGAGTCGTACGTGAAGAGAGCGCCGACGGTCACCTCGCTCGGCCGCGCCCCCGACGACGACGCCGCCCGCGTCGCGGCGGCAAGCGCCAAGAACAGAATCACCAACTGAGCCGCGTCCATTACCCGGAATTCAAGCGGCACTAGAGGCTAGAGCACGGCGCGGGGGCCGTCGAGGGCTGGAACCTTGGTACCAACCGCATCGGTCAGTTCGGAGACGAAGAATGACTGAATGAGGAGCGCTGGTTCTCCAAAGCCGCAAGGATTGGGTGGAGCTATGGTATTATCGCAAAGCAAGTTTCTGGTTTTGAGGTGGGCAAGGAGGGCAGTGAAGAGGACGACAACTGGTGAGGAGCCGAGCTCTCTCCCTGTCCGCGGGATGCCGGGATGAGGCTTTGAGGAGCCGACGCACTGTACCGGAGCTGACTCCGAGTCTCCGAACTCGGAATGCGTAGGTGTGAAGTCACGCATGACCCAAGCGCGCACAGCTGAGAGACAGCGAGCGCGAGATGGAGATTGGAGAGGTTGAGGGTGAATGGGTGATGCTACCGCGCGACGGAGACGGGAAGGAAGGAATTTTGTCGTCACGGATGTCGGACGCAAGGCGAGAAAGTTTTTTTTTCCGTGCCAAGTCGCAACCAGGTCCGTCGGTGGAGTATTTTTTTTAACACTTTCCGTAAACTAATTTTAAATCTAATACTGTTTTTTTTCTTTCAAAACTAACACTTTTGACCGCGCCTACTGCTATGACGCGGCGAAACGCATGCGTCACCATATGGCGCGGCAAGAGGATGACATGGCGACGACCGGGGCTGCTGACCGGTGATGTGGCAGGGTCTGCCACGCCACCGATCTTGGTGCGGCAGTGACGCGCCACGGCGCATGATGCGGCTGAACCAGATAAATATCGCGAGCGAGCCCGCCCGCACGCACGCCGCGCACGTCAGCCCGCACGCACCCCCCACTCCCGCCACGCAGCACCCGCGCCACGAACGCCGGCGCGTCACGGTCGTCGGCCGCCCGCTCATATCAGGTAGCTCCCTCTCGATTTCATATTATTATGATTGTTATTGATTTAGAATAGCTAGTGATTTAGGATAGTGATGTTAGTGATTTAGGATAGTTAGTGATTTAGGTTAGTTAGGGTTTTATGATTGTTATTGATTTAGGATAGTTAGAATAGTTAGTGACTTAGGATAGTTAGTGATTTAGGATAGTCAGGATTAGCGATTTAGGATAGTTAGGTTAGTGAATTTGTTTATTTAGGTAGGTAGTTTTTAGGTTTGAGGTTGTGTGTTATAGTATAGTTAAGGTTTGGTTAGGTAGTTAGGGTTTATGTTACCGTTAGTTAGGATTTTGGGTTTAGGGATTGATTCGGTATTTATTTTTTTAGTTTATAGTTAGTTATTTAGTTAGAGATTTTGGATATAGATACTAGTTTTCAAGTGTCGGTACTTAGTAGTGCGTGATACGTCGATTTGGATGACTTGATGAAGTTTCGTCAAATATTTATTTTTTTAGTGAAGTTGTTTAATATGTCTGTTAATGTTACTTTGAATATATACATGTGCTTTCATATTGTGTTCGTATTTCATAACATGTAGTTTAAATTTTGCAATGCTACATAATGTTAATTTGAATATTGTTAATTTGAATACTCTAACCCTTTGTTTATCAATTTGTAACAGGATAGCCCCTCCCACGCAACACCCGTTGTATCCCATTGTTGAGGTGGAGTACGACAATCAACACCGAGCACACATCTTGAGTGACACCGACGCAGAGGTGGCATTGCCTTCTTTGAAGCCCCGCATGCACACCAGGGCGCACCAGTGGGACAAGTGTTACGCGCCGTATATACGGCGCGCCGGCTTCCTCGAGCTTGTCCGTGTTGTCAACTATGGTCTTTCCGCACCTTGACCCAGCACTACTTACTGTAGATGTAGACAGGTGCAAGTGCCTTCTTTATACGTAAACATTCTTATAACAAATTTGAGTCAACTAACAGTCGTCCTATTCTTATAATAGGTGGACGTCTGAGACCCACACGTTCCACCTACCTTACGACGAGATGACCTTGACCCTGCAGGACGTGAATGCTATCTTTGGCCTTCGGTTGGGAGGACTTCCAGTGATAGGTATAGTTGACAACGATTACTGGAGTGAGTTGGTGGCTCAGTTCACTGGCTTTCTTCCACCGGACGACGAGGTTTCAAAGAAAAATAAGTGAGCAATTCAAGCCTATTTAATACTTGCATTGCTTTCCTGCGGCCATCGGGTCTTATTTTCTTTGGTGAATTTCAGAAAAAGTTTCGGTGTTTCATCGTCCTGGATCACATAGTGCTTTGATTACTTGGACCCATAGGCTGAGGAGGCTAAGATCGACAGGTTCGCTAGAGTGTGGCTCTAGCACTTCCTTGGTGCTTTCCTCTTCCCAGACGCCTCGGGCAACACCATCAGCTGGATCTTCCTTGACATACTACGCCAGTTGTGGGAGAACATAGCGGCGTACAGCTAGGGCAGCGCAGTCCTGGCATGGACGCATCGATAGCTATGCATTGCCTGCCGTCGCACCTCAGGGTATGCGATCCTTGAGGCTTGCTCCTACCTACTCTAGGTTTGGTGTTGGGAACGATGGCCCGTTGGGAGGCCCCTTGCTACTGGTTTACCGGTAAGTACTTCGATTCACTGTATTCTTCGAGGCAGTTATATATAATGAAATTATTAATGGCTAATTCATTATCGTGCTCAATGCAGCAATAGAACAGACAGGATACACTTTCTACAGCTCTGTATATCTGGACGGAAGCAGAGTTAGTTAGAGAGAATGCGAGGCATAAGTACAGGGAGTACACGGATGGTCTCGACGTCTTGACACAGCATCAGGTTACACTCTCTTTACTATCATACATGTGTCTTGTTCGATATACACTATATCACAACGTAACTCAATTACGAAATATTTAGGTGCATTGGCGTCCTTGGGATGCTCCGGAGCTCGAGTACTATCTGAGTCCTATCACTAGGGATGAGTCAGACGAGTATCGCTGCAATGTCCCTCTTATTTTCTTCCACGTGGTCGAGATTCACTTGTCCATCAGGGTCTACAGATAGTTTGGAAGTATGACAGGCTGCCCACCACCGCTTTACTCCACCAACCAAGAATTGCACGGGTGTGTTATCGATTAATAACAAAGCTACAATTCAGAGGTGTATGTGGTACAACTAACATCGTTTGTTGCAGGTATGGCCGTAGAAAGAGGTACAAGACCAAGGATTGACACGTGACACACAACGCGTACATCCAGTTGTGGTAGACCAGGGAACGACAGTCGGTCCATGCGGGTCCCCCACACGACCAGCACACCTTCGACGAGTACATGCGGTGGCTTCATAGGTCTACGAGGACACATATCAAGCCCCCGTACACTGAGGAGGCGATTAACGAGGACTCAGAGGAAGATGTGATCGAAGATGTGTACGACGTTGTCACTAGGGCCGACACACAGCTACAGAGAGCCCCGCTTCAAAGATACGTGGTAAGATACTCGAATGGTACAATTTGTTATCCATTTAGTATTAAGTATGTGTACTAAAACTGTCCAACTGTGTTTCTATACCTAGGCGACACAATTGTCAAGGATGTCCAACGAAGCAACGTTTCGTCTTCACGAGTCTAGAGGGCAGGGGCCAAGCGTTTTCGAGGCTTTTGTGGAGGTAAACATAAACTTGTCTGTTCTAAAAATATTTCTTTAGTGTATATGCGTTTGGGAAATACACTAACTTTAACATCTATTTATGCAGAAGGTGAAGCGGAGCTGTAGGAAGCTAACTCAGAAGCTGAGCTGCATGGACACTCCATGGATGTAACCGGCAGTCCCGGCGCGGTCGGGTGGCACCTCTTCTAGCTCTTTGAGGACACCAGCTGGATCTTCTCAACCAGTGACAGGTGTCACTTCCGCAGTGCGTACACCACCACATCATAGCGCTGGGAAGGACCTTGTAAGCGAGGACGATGAAGACGACGATGACCCCCCGGGCTTCCACAGACAGCACCACCAGTGGGACCCTTGGCCGTAGGACGAGATCGGCATGTGTCAGCTAGGTGGTGCCCCGCTTGGTACCCAAGGAGCCTCACAGGTAGTAACAAATGTAGCTTCTTTAAATACGTAGGCTCCATGAACTAACGATCATAAATATTATAAGTAATCGTGCATATCATATACTTGCATGGTACGAGCCGTACGCACCGGCAACGCGACCACACCGATGTTGGCTACACTCACAATGTGTTGCCAACAAATCTGAAGAGACAGAGGCGTCCGAGAGATCCTTACACTCCTGAGTCTTAGTTTGTTAGGTCGAACGAATATTATCGTCCAAAACTTGCAGGTTTAGTTGATTATGTTATGTCGAACCAATGAAAATGTTACGTGGCAGCTTGTCAACTTGTGCACGGACTTCATTTATTTACTTCATATTCGTTTCAATGCGTCGCGACAGTACTGCCGGCGAGATTAACTAGCAACTAGTTCGGGAACCGTTAGTCCCGGCATATCTCGCCGCCGGTGGCCGGCGTCTTGACCCCGATCCTCCCGAGCTTGGTCATCGCCGCCACAAAATCGCCGAAGAAGGCACCCTGGTTAGACGCGCAGTAGTCGACCGTGCTGCGCGACCTCATGTCGGACTAGAGCACCTGGTCAGAGCCCACCGGCTAGGGGTCGAGGAAGCCGAGGTCCATGGTCGCGTCGCTGCCGATCCTCACCAACAGCAGCCGATCTTCTGTCTGCGTCCAGGTCTTGCCGCGCCATGCGCCGTGGCGCGTCAGTGCCGCGCCAAGATCGGTGGCGCGGCAGACCCTGCCACGTCACCGGTCAGCCGCCCCGGTCGTCGTCACGTCATCCTCCTGCCGCGCCACCATGCATGACGCGGCACAGGCGTTTCACCGTGCCATGGCAATATGCGCGGCCAAAAATGTTAGTTTTGAAAAAAAAACAGTGTTAGATGTAAAATTAGTTTACAAAAAGTGTTAAAAATAAAAAAAAAAAAATCGGTGGACAGCGTCTCCATGGACCAATAATTTTTCAACAATTCTGATCTCTACGTGTGATAGCGTATAAATAAGGGTCTTGGTTGGCTTTTATTGCCCCATAAAAATAATGGCGTACAAAAACTTTTAGTCATCAATTGGTTCGTGACCAAAGAATTGACACAACAATGTTTATAGCTAAAGTTTTGGGAAGTCTCTCTAGAATCTTTTTAAAATTGTATAAGAGAGAAAATGTGTTTTCTACTATTATTACAGCACTTAACCAAATGCACACCTATAATTTTTGCTCTTACTTTGGCAAACCTATGTTTTGACTTGCTTAGTTGGGTAAGAATTGGAAGCAAACCAAGCAGGCCTAAGACCCTTTGCTACCATTTTCTTTTTTTTTCCTTGAGAAGTACTCGCTGTCCAAGAACAAAAATGCAATTATAGTATAATATCATGTTTTATATTTTAAGATAGATGAATTATTAGATTAGTTATGAAATGTGTTTTCATAATAAATTGATTTGAAGTCACAAATGTGATTACTATTTATAAGAAACTTGGTCAAATGGGAACAACTTTAATTGGCACGTAACCCATAATTACATTTTTTTTCTTGATGGAGAGAGTACCAAAGGTGGAGAATAAATGCAAGTTCTTCCTCTGGCTACTATTGCAAAGGAAGCTGCTCACGTCGGATCGAATAATTAAACAGGGAGGACAAGCAAACCCAATTTATCAGCTGTGCAGAACACGGAATGAATCAATGGCACACATGGTTGCAAACTGCCCTTGCTCCAAAAGAGTCTGGCAACACATAGCGCATCAGACCGGCCATCTACAGCCTGTTCGGTTGGCTGGTTCGTGAAGAAGTACTGCTGGCTGGTTCGTGTGAGAGAAAAATACTGTTCCAGCTGAAAATTTAAAGCAAAACTAACAGGCTGAACATTCAACCAAGGCAATCGGTTAGCAATCTGACACTATGGTGGTCTGATCTATTGGGTGAAAGTGTGAAACACAAACAGTTGATCCAGAACTTAGAGATCAAATCATTACATATACGACATGGAACATTTGGAAGGAAAGATGCCGGCGAGTATATGACAACAAAGCACTGACGGAGATACAACTAGTGGCTGTAATCAGACAAGAGGTGGCTGCGCTCAGGCAGGTGATGCAGATGTTGGACACCTGACCGGCATGGCTTGATTTCTATCTATCTTTTTTCATCCTTTTTCTTTTATGTTTCCCCTTATTGGGTCATCAGACCTTAATGTACATTTTTCAATCCCTACTAAAATGAAAAGGCAGAGCACCCACCATTTCCCTCAAAAAAAACTTGTCCACATTTCATTTGGCTTGCTAGATTTGTGGCAAATATTTTGACCCAATTTTTTTGACAGCTTTTGCTTGACAAATCTTTGCCATGACCAATTTTAATAGCAAATCAACCATGTCGTGAATTGTTCCTAAAAAAAACCATGTCCTGAATTAGCTCAGTCTCGTCCTTTGCCCCGCTCATGTATCTGCACTATTCTTTTGCCTCTTCTCTCCCCTCCCTGTCCTCCATAAGTGATGCCACAGCCCTTGTCCCTTTCTTTTCAACCATGTTCTACCATGCGTCGACCATCTCTTGGTCAACGAGGCGAGCACCAATGGGCAGTAGGACTTGTGCACCGTTCCCATGGGCCAGGATCGTCCAAGGCTCACTCTTCCCCGTGCTCGCACTACAACAATAGGACACCTCCATTGTTGAGTCATGATACATCACCAATGGACTATCATGATGTTGACCTAGGCGCCGCCACACCTAGGAAGGAGCACACATCGCACGTCGTTCACATCTTCGGCGTTGTTAGTGACCAAGGCCACACACACATGTGTGCCCGTGTGTCCCCTGGTACCATCGAAGTCGAGTTTGGCGAGAACAAGAACTGAAGTAACATCGAAAACAGTCTGCCCACTTCACGTTGTGGATCCGAGTCCTCAAAGTCCTTGGTTCGTTGTACTCCGAGTCCACAGATGGAGCCTTTTTCACGCTGGTGTTGACTATTTTGCCCTCGAATATTCTGAAATATTTGTAAAATCCTAATTTGAGTTAAGGACAAAGTGGCGTGCCTCTACGGTATGATAATAAATTATTTGAGAAACTATAATAAATCTCGTAAATTAGTACAAACGTTATAGCAGGTAAACATAAAAAAGTTACCGGTCATGAGTAGCCTTTCCCAAGCATGTAACTGAGACAAAATTCTAATAACCGTGATAAAAGATGGATTCTCAGATCCTCCTATAACAAAACCAAAGCCTTTTGTCCTGGAAAAAAGTCAGATCATCGTACTACTTTTCTTTTGGGCGAGAACCCAATTCAATATATATATGTCATCGGTCTTGTGCTTCCTTGCTTTGTCTTCTGAAGCATTGAAGTCGATCAGCAAGAATGCATGTTCTATGCTGAAGCCACCGATTGAGCATCTGAGAATCCTGCAGCAGCTGGGTTATCTTTCTCGCCTGACCGTCGTTTCATCGACTTCTTCATGATTTCCTCCTCCTTCATGTCGACAAACTTTACGATCTCTTTGAAGCTGCCAAGGCCTGACAGCCTCCGCTGTCTTTTGACAGCACCATCAGCGCCAGCTGCACTGGGCTCGTCAGCATCTTCAGAATTGGAGTACTGCTTGTACTGCCAGCAGACTTGTATGAAGAACATCACCAGAGCTAAGAGACATATCAGGGCACAAATGAGGAAAAGGCCCCAGAAGCTTCCGAGGCCAAGCCTGGTTGCTCCCAGGTTGCTCTCATCGTCGGTGGCACAGCTCGGCTTTGTGAACCACTCGTCATGGATGCTCTGAAGCTTGCCACTCTCTGAAAGCTGAAGGATGGCGGTCGACATATCTGCAGCAAGGGGGGAGTCTTTCTGGAATGCCTGCAAAGAAAAAACAATGGACACATGCTACCTTGAGATGCAACGCAACAGGACAAATGCCCAAATGAAAGCGAATGAAAGGCATATAACAAGTTACTAAAAAAAGAAGAAGGCACAGAACAAGATAAAGGGCGATGAACATACAAATCCCCATCCTTCCCTTGTGAACTGCTGTCCCACAATCTTGAAGTTGCAGTAGTGTGACAGGAAGATATCGATATATGGCTTCTCGTCGATAATCGCAGCAACACCACCATTTTTTGGTCCACGGGTAAGGGCATCAGCGTATTCCTGGATCGTGTTCAGTTGCACCAATCGAGACTCAGGAACGTTGAGGTTTATCATCAGGTATTTCTTGGTGAATTTTCCAGTCTGGTATCCAATAGGTAAAGAGCTTGATATGAGACTGTCAAGTCCTGTAATTCCTGTCGCGAGCTGTTGGACCGTCAGGATTGACGTCAAGCTGGCAGTGTAGCTTGAAGTGATGATCAACACGACGAACATCCATATGATTAGCACGAAACGCCCGAGCGCGGTTCCGGTGTTCTGCCCTGAAGGTGAGAGTTTTTTTGTCAAGAAGTTTCTCCCCATGCAGTGAAAAAAAAATCATGAGGAAGTTGATGTCATTGAGGCATCTAGTAGTGGTCTTACTGTGTGAGAAGAACATTGTTGAGAAGCTGAACCTGAAAGAGAAGCACACAATGTATATATGGTTAACTCCTAAAGTTAGCAACTAAGCATTCAGAAAAGAACACAAATAGAAAAAGAGAAAAATGAATAAAGCTACAAACATTTTGACCCATATAATGGTACTGCCAGTATGAATTTTGACTAAAGCCAGGTATGGTAATAAACTAGGATAAAACACATCCTTAGATAGAGGCTTAGAGTAGCAACAGAGACAACGTACCAGAATATTGTTATGATTTGATTACGTGGAGGCCCTCGAAATTCCTCATTAGTCCGATGTTCGAGTAGCCACACCACAATTCCCACCAAAATGAAAAGAGCGCCTATGACAGACCACATCTCCCATGTGAAAGGTTTAAGGAAAGCCCAGGCGTTTGAGCTTACATGTTTCACCGGCGCCACTATCACAAGCCCTGAATCAATGTAAGGCTGTGTGTACTCAGCAAGCCGTGTTCCATTTCTCACTATCGCAAAGTCGCCTACAGCTGCATCAAGTGTCTGAATGAAAATGAAACAAACAAATCAGAGGATCGTCAACAAATTAAAGCTAATGGTGAAACAAACTGGGATGACAAAGAATGAGGACATACATTGGAAGCAACCATCCCAACAATGCCGACGTAACTAGGGTTCTTTGTGCCATCCCCAATAGGTACAAACTGGTAAGGAACTGGGTAAGGGAGCAGTTTGATTGCTGACTTGAAAACATCAATGCAGTAACCCCTCACAGTATCAGGGCTACTGCCTGACACCAATATCTTGAAGCTTGGTTTAACTGGGACCCCAACTCTGAGAGGCTGGCCATTGTTTGGAAACACCCAGCCCCTAGGTATATCAGTTGAATCACCAGGCCATACCACATTCTTCAGCTGATAGGCACTGGTGGATGCATTTGATGGCATCTGATACAAAATTTCAGGAGCAGCCACAGAAAGGCCTGAATAGTTGGACCAATAGCCAACCAAGCTGGCGCCGGAGCGGCCAACATTGAGGATATCATAAGCTGGGCGTACCAAATTGCCGCCTGAATCAAATCGGACTGGACCTGTTAGACCTGTGAAGTTTGTGAGGAGAAGTTGCTGCAGCATCTGGTCACCACCGTCGAATATCTTGAGACTTGACAGACGCAAAGTGGTACCGTTTGGATCATGCAGCCTTGGATCTGTTGAGAAGTTGATATGTTGCCCAGCATTGAGAAATTGGTCGACAGAGCGAGCAACGGCCCAAACTGAGTCATAAGCATAGAAAGCATATGAGTTCAGTCCAGAAGTCATACTTCTGTTACGAGCCACAGTGTTCCATCTAGATATGAACTTTTTCTTGGCATCAGAATCAGGAGTGTGCTGACGAAGAACAATTACTCCCTGGATATTACTTATGTATTTAGGATCTCTAGATGCGGGGGAGGAATCGAGGACAGCAGCTAGCCAATCAGTTACTATCCAGACATAGCCACTGGCCATCATCTGGAGCTTCTTAGCTGCAGAAAACACCCTCAAACCTGTGTCAGGATTGACATGCACAACCATGACCCTTGATTCCATCATGTTTGCTCTAAACAGTACATCACGGATCACATCTGTGTTTGAATTTGGAGGAATAGCTGCTTTATATGAAACCTGTGCCCTCTTCAATGCAAGCGCATCGCCGAGAGCCGAGACGCCACCTCGCCCATAATCGTCGTCGACGTATATAGCAGTCACCCTTTTCCACTGATAGTAATCAACAATGCTAGCAACGGCATTCATTTGGAAGTAGTCACTTGTGGTTGTCCTTAAGAAGTAAGGATACTCTGATGCAGAAAGAGTTGGATCCGTTGCCGCAAATGATAGAAGAGGAACATGTAACTCATTGACAACTTGAGAGATGACATGGCCTATCCCAGAGGACTGGGGGCCAATCACAGCAACTACATTTTTCTCCATTAGCTCCAAAGCTGCAACCAAGTAAGGTTTCTATGAATCAGTTCATGCATTCACCATTAAAGTGAGTAGCAGTGATAGTTGATGAACTGAGGTTAAATTCGGGTGTCTTGCAATTGCAACCCAAGAAAAGATAACTTATTCTACTCGTAGCCAAGGTTCTAGGATTCTTTTCAGAAAAAAAATCGTAGCCCGCCGAATTGGACGAAATTTGGAAATTTCGGACCGGTGTCCACTAATTTCAACAAATCTGAACAAAATTTCCTCAACCGGTTAGACATGGCAGTTGGCGTGGAGAGGGTATATGCGACGCCGGTGTGGAACGCGCAGGCGGCGGGGAGGGCGGCGACGACGCGGTGGTGGCAGCAGGGGGTGCAGATGGCGGTGAGGACGCGGCGGCGGGCGTCGAGGAGCGGCCATGGCACGGGGGCGGCGTCGAGGAGCGTCCATGGCGCGAGCTCGGATGTCCGGGAAGCAATCACGGTCTCGCGGTGGCTGCGGGAGAGCTGGCGCAGGCGGCGACGGCGCTGCTGGCGGCGGCTCGCAAGCAAACCGTTGGGCGTCGGCTGCGGACCGTGAGCGGTGCCGGTCCTACGATTCTATCTCGTCGCAACGGCCTCGTGATCATGTATAAAATTTTAATATATATATATAGACACTAATTTTATTTACAAAACGAAAACAAATTCAATAATATATTTTTAATTTAACATGTCTGATAATTATCGAGGAACAATGTAGATTAAGCAATATATTTATAGATGTATGATAATTATCGAGAAACAATGTAGATTAAAAAAGCAATATATTCATTTTCTTTTCTCATCTATGATAAATGTTTTTTAGGTAACATTCTAAAATTCTAACACCTAAATTAGAAGAAAAAATATGACTATATGGTACAAAGTACTAGAAGTCTGGAATACTATATAAATAATTAATTTGGATTAAAAATAAAAAAGGAAAAAATACCTTGGGCCTAAACAACTGATCAGTGATCGCAATTCGAAAGAAGCCAAGATGTCGTCGTCGTGGAGCCCTGTCTGGTCGCCGTCCACGTGCGCCGTGTCTCCGGTAGTCTAGCTCTTCGCGGGGACGCGGCTCGCCAGCTCCGCGTGTGTAAGACGCATGTCGCGAACTCACGATCAGAATGTGTTGTGTGCAGCATGACTCCTCGCCTCCTCTCTACCCGAGGGTCGTGGGGAAAAAAACTAGGAAAGAAATACCGATGTTGTCTTTTTGGGTCGTCTGACCAGTTCTATGTCTCTCTTCTCATTAGTTTGCTAATGCCTAATGGACTATAGGACCTATGGTTTGTATACCTAGGCTTGTACCCCTCCTCCGCTTGGGCCCTCGGCCGTCGCACCTCGTGTCCTACCCCTAGGGCCGGCACTGACCGTGAGGAAGGGCCTGCTTGGTTTCCTCGGGTTCCAAACACTACCATGATGACCCGTAATGCTCTCTATCCGAGCATCCGTTTGGCCGGACAAATGCATTTGCTGGGCCTGACCGGCCTAACTCTCTTTCTCCATTTTTATTAAAAAAATCTGGATAGACCCGCCTCGCGCTGCGCACCGAACCCGCTTCGCGCACGCCGTTGCGCCTCACGCCTCGCGAGTGGAGCCGCCTCGTGCCACGCACCCCGCCCGTGTCTCACACCATTCGTGCCTCGTGCCTCGCGCCGCCCACGCCTTGCGCTGTGCTTTCAGCGCCCGTGTCAATGAGCCATCATTGGCTACGGCAAATAGATGAGCACATATTACAACTTTTCATATGTTTACATTGTGTATATTTTATCTGGATGTTGCAAAAGTAGATCTGGTGTTACATATGTTGCCATGGCTATATATGTATGTTGCAAGTGTATGTTTCAGATGTTTCAAACGTATGTTGTAAGTGTTTTCATCTGGATGTTGCATATGTTGCAGTGGCCATACACGTTTGTTGCAAGTGTGTTTTCCAAATGTTTCAGCTATTTCATCTGTATATTGCATATGTTGTAGTGGCTATGCACATATGTTGCAAGTGCATGTTCCAAAATTTTCACTTGTTTCAGACGTATGTTGTAAGTGTTTTATCTAGATGTTGCATATGTTGTAGTGGTTATACACATGTGTTAGAAACGTATGTTTCAGTTGTTTCACCTTGTTTCAGTATGTTGCAGTAGGTGCTGCTCCTCATGCGCTGCAACTCTCGGACACGCAGAACCTGGTGCCCCAGCACCACCAGGCTTAGTCCCCATGGTGGAGCATGCAGTCGAGTCAACACATGAGTATGCACGCTATGCTCCCTGCCTCCCTCTTTCCCTCTCTCTCGCATTAGGACACGCACATTGTACTCTTTCTCTCTCGCATTGGGGTATACACGCTGTGCTCCCTCTCTTGCATACAGGTGGACGGGCCCACACACATGCTCTCCCGAGCAGACGCAACAGGAGGAGACGCGGGCCGTAGCAGTGCATGGGTAGGTGCAGCAGCATGCACGGGCGCGGACGCTAGCATGACCCAAAGATAAATGTGAGGCCATATAACCTGTGTTACTGCCAATGAAGAGCAGATGCACAGAGTCAATAATGGTCCCATTCGCGTGCCCTTAAACCCAGCTTGATCTGCTTCTTTTTTCATCCGGAACAGTGTTTTCCTCTCACAAATTCCTCCAGAATTCCTCCAAACCATCCAAATTCCTCCAGAACCATACCATCAATACAGGCTACCTGGCCCCACATTCATCAATCAAATATTTTATATTTATATAGGGTTCCACTGTGATCCGCTGCTATGCAATGTCCTACGTACAGCACACCTCTTGTTTGGTGCAACCAAAAACTTGTCTAACCAAAATTAAGGCATATATTGATTTTGATTAAGAAAATGGACACACCAAATTTTATGGTTAAAATCATGGTAAACTCATGAGGAAGAGGTATCCACTACTATGTTATGGCCCTCAACCAAATGCATTTCTATAATCTTTTGCCCTAATTTGGGGGGCCTTAAATTCCATAAATCTATGTTTTGGTTAGGCAAGTTTTAGAAGTCAACTTGCAGGCCCAAAGTTTTTAGGGCCTACTTGGTTGCAAGCCGTTTTTTATCAAGCCAAAATATGGGTAAATTTAAGAAATTTGATAGGTAATTGGTTTGGTGCCAAAATTTTAGGAAAACAGTTTCTTTCTCTCTTTTTTGGTACCAAACGAAGTCCCAACATTGGTTGTCTTACAAAATACTCCATATTGGCTTACTCTAATATTGGTGTAACCATATTTTGGCTTGCTTTAAGGGCATATTTTGTAGCGCTTTGGCTCCGGCACCGCGTCAACGGAGCCGCGCCAAACGGATACGGGAGGAGGAGCGCTTCTACACCACAGCAGAGCCCTTTTTGGCATACGGAGGCGGAGCCATGATTTGCAGCTCCGCCGATCCGGTGGAGAAACAACGTGGATGGAGCCCGACCAAACACGGTCTAATATTGGCATCATAAAAATTACTTGTAAGAGCATCTCCAAGAGTTTGTCAAATTTTACTTGGCAAATCTTGTGATTTGCCAACTCCCAAAATTATATGCCAAGTAAAAAAACAATCCATCTCCAAGAGTTTGGCATTTTTGACTTGGTAAAATAAAAAAAAACCCGTTAACAAAACGAAGAGCCCCGCTAAGCGAACGAAGAGCCCCGCTAAGCGAACGAAGAGCCCCGCTAAAAAACGAAGAGCCCCGGATGCCAAGCCGTATACGCGCGCGTATATTTGCGCGCACGGAGGGAAGATTTGCCAAGTTGCTATTAATGCCAAGTTGTTTTGCCAAACTGTTGGAGGCTATTTTTTCTTGTTTTGCTAAAATTATATGGATGCCAAGTTGAGATAGCAAACTCTTGGAGATGCTCTAACTAAATAGACCCTTACTTAGCATCGTATTGATATGATGGAGGAATATTTGTGGGCTCTTTGTTGGGCCTTAGATTAGCCACAATGTGAGTCGCAATCGAAGCTGAAACAAGGAAAAGTGAGTTTGGACATCGGATAGTGCCATTGTGTGAAGTGATGCCGAGCTTAAAAAAGCTAGCATCAAGTAACCTATATGCATTGATGATGAGGAAGTAAAAAATTATTTCTCAGTCAGCGTCGATGTTTTCTCACTCATAGGAAATGAAGATGATGGTCTGATGTTGGTTCCCACAGGCGCATGTCGATGCTGAACACTGTGACGTTTGGTGTTTTCTCAACATTGGTTTTGCATGGATGCACGCCCTCAACTAATAGTGGATAGTCTTAGAATGGGCTAAAAATTTGAATCGGACCAAATATTTTAGCTGGTTTAGTTTTATCTCGGGCTGGATCGAAATAAACGAGTCGTAACTATAAGATTCAGCGTGTTATTTTCTGAAAAGATTCAGCCTGTTATTTTCTGAAAAAAAAATGGAAACTAGTATGTTGCATTGTGTTAAAACAAAGAAGTCTCATGAAACCTATTTGTTTTACTTTATTCTGGGGTTCAAACATGACGCAAAGGAAAAGGAATCTTGGATTGGAATAAAGTAAAGAATTTGATGCTCCGCAACAGTTAAAATATGTTTTTTTGCACCTTACAAAAATACCTTAACCAATTTCATAGTTATGCCATTGTCGTACCACTCCACCGGCTTGTGTCTTTTTTTTCCTTCTATATATTGCCAGGAAACCAGGTTAATATTCTTAGGTAATGTTGGCTAGATAGAATGGTATGGATACGGATATGCGAACACACATACGGATATTGCGAGAGAAATCAGGATAGAAGAATTATTCTTATATTGAAATTTTGGCTTTAAATAATCTTAAATGAAAAAAAATTCCAACTTAAATATTTTAGATCTCGTTTATCACTACAACTTTTATAAAAGCGTGTGTCTCCATTTGAGACCATTTGAAAAATTTGATAAATTAAATTTTAAGAATTAACAAAAGATCTTAAACAATCTCAAATGAAAAAGTCTTCAATTACAAAGTTCTAGATATCACCGTTCTCTATGATTTCCATACAAATTCTGTCTACATCCGACTTTATTTAATGAATTTATTTGTTATGTGGTTATTTTTGAAGACTATTGACTTGTACCTGTCCATGAAAATCAATTTCCATATAAATTCTATCTACATCCGACTTTATTTAATGAATTTATTTGTTATGTGGTTATTTTTAAAGACTATCCGACTTTATTTAATGAATTTATTTGTTATGTGGTTATTTTTAAAGACTATTGACTTGTACCTGTCCATGAAAATCAATTTTTAGAGACCATTGACTAAGTCGATTGCCTCTAAAGATCACCCATTAAAATGGTAGTTGACATAAGCAACCGTCGTTAGAAATCATATTTTTAGAGATGTTTTTTTTAAGCCGATCACCTCTGAAAATATCTATACTTCTACTAGGGGAATTGCCCTTAAAAATGTATCTTCAGGGGGCGGTTTGTAAGCTATAGTGCTCCTAGGACTAGTTAAAAATGCTTTGCTCAGTGAGCTCTACCTGAAAAATAGGAGGTGTATATGAAAATTATTTATAGTAATGTGTACAAAAAGTGGGATTTTATGAGTAGAATGAGGGATTTGGGTTCATATGATCCGAAAGCGTCCATGATGTTCAAAAATGAACATCTTTGTAATTTTCAACCATGCTTGTGGGCATCTCACACGTTGTGAACTGAGTGCTCCACCACTACACTCGCCATCATAAGGCCCCCTCCATTCCGCCTCCTATGTGGAGATGAGAGGGAAGGGATGGAATGGCTTGACCCACAGTAACAGAGGATTTCAACCTGGGCTACAGGGTAATTTAGACCATTATGGTTTCTATGCATTGTTTAGGACAGGATAAATCACGATTTTATTTGAGTTTTAGGTGGGCAATATTTTTTTGTGGGCGAATTACAGAGTAGACTTTTATGCTTTCTTTTACTAAGATACAAGTAAAATTTAAAGTCATAAAAAGTTACCTGTGGAAAAACCTATAGAGATTCTCCCATAGATATTAGGATTAGTGCTGACCATAATATATATTTCTATACATCTATGAACAAAAAACTTTTACGAAAATTCTAATCTTTGATTGACACATGCATGAATGAGGAAAGAGCTGCCCCGTCTTGAAATACAGTGCACTGTGACTTCTAAAATTTGTATTAAAATATAATGCATTTTACGTAATGATTATGTTTAGATTTGACAAAGCTTGTTAAAAAGTAAACCATGATTTAAGGAGAAACTCTATAATTAGAATAATCTATGGGTATATGTGTCATTTAGATGTTCTTTTGAGTTGTCATATAATTTTTAGAATGAACTATATTACGGCATGCGAAGCGGAAACAAGAAACCAACCTTTGATGGTGCCAAGGAAGCCGCTGCAGTCGGTGTCCATGGGCATCAAGTTGAGCTTGGTCCCCGAGAGCACCTTGGCGTCCGCGTTGACGTCGTCGACGGCGAGCTCGATGGCGAGCTGCGCGGCGCGGCCAATCGTGGAGTCGTACGTGAAGAGGGCGCCCACGGCCACCTCGCTCGGCCGCGCTCCCGCCGCCGACGCCGTCCGCGCAGCGGCGGCGGCAGTGGCCAAGAGCACAGTAACCACCACCAACTGAGCCACACCGCCCATCATCAGCCCCAACCCAAGCGCCGGCCACGCACTAGCAATCTAAAGCACGGTGGGCGCCGCCACCGTCGTCGGGAGCACTACCACTAGTCGCGTGGGTGCTTGCGCTGGTTGGGAAGGAGAAGAAGGCAGAGGAGGAGGAAGGAATGAGAGGCGCTGGTTTTGAGGTGCGCAAGGAAGCACAGTGAAGGCGACGGCTCTGGCAAGTAAGTGTCAGCCAACCGGTGAGGTGACGCCGACGTGCTAGCCATGTCGTGACTGGTGTCAGGGGGCGGGCCGTAGCCGTCGGCGCCCATCGGACGGGCCGAGGTGAGCCAGCGTGCGAGCGAGCGGCGTGTGTGGCTCTGCTTCCTCCGTCGTTCGATCTCGCTGCTACTGTGCTAAACTTGCATTGAGGACTTATCGGGTCGGAGATCGATCGATCGGAACGTGCGTGTGCAATACTGTGCAGCAGGAACAGGACAGGACAGCAGGAGTGTCTGTCAGTCACGCTCACGCTCACGCAAGATATATGGCTCAGCAAGACAAGGAAAGAATTTCTCCTTTTCCTTTGGCAAAAATCTAGCCGTGCCTGTCGAATCTTTGATATCAATTAGGAGTATTAAACATAGATTAATTATAAAACTAATTACACAGAATGAGGTTAATTTGGGAGACGAATCTATTAAGTATAATTAGTTCATAATTTGACAATGTGGTGCTATAGTAACATTTACTAATTATGGATTAACTAAGCTTAATAGATTTGTCTCGCTAATTGATCTATTCCTGTGCAATTAGTTTTATAATGAGCTCACGTTTAATCATCTTAGTTAGAATCCGAACGTTCGATTTGACACGACTAAGGCCCCGTTTGGAACAGCTTCAACCGGCTTCTCTCTCCTACTTTCTCTCTACTGTAGCAACACTGTAGCAAAAGACCGGTTTTCTCTCTCATACCTTTCTCTTACTGTAGCAAAAACACTGTAGCGCGCGGGGAGAAGCAGGAAAACTGGCTTGTGCGGCTTTGATGAACAGTGACGGCGTCAGTGAGAGGGGGAGGGGAGGAGAGAGAAAACCGGCTTTTGCTACAGTGCTGCATTCCGATCCGCCATGCCTCCTCTGATCCTCTGCATTCCGTGCCTCCGAGACTAGCGCTTTCGTGTCGTGTATTACAGCTCTTACTTACCCTGATACCCTCTCTAACCTCCTTCTCTTCCTCAGCTCCTCTCTATATAGCGTTCAAGTGCATAGCTTACTACTTAAGCTTATTGGAAAATTGGAGTTAGGAGTTGCGCATTACATTTAGGACGAAGATTGGGCTTTTAGTTTGGTTTGTTCACGAATTGTTCTTCTTGCATGCACCATGGATGACGATCTGAAACATCTGAGGTAGTAAATTGCAAGAGACCTTTGTCACTTCGTTCGTCTATTGGCTTCTACTACCTCCATTCCTCCATCTTGGTGCTCAAATTCACAACCATATATGCGGTGTTTGCACAGGGTCAGCTTCTCTGGGGTGAGGCAGGAAGATCGTGGCGGCGGCGGCGAGACAGTACCAGTACCATCTCAGCAAAGGACAAGTTCACGCAGAGGTGAAACTAAATTAGATGAGACATGTGTCGTTTTCACCTAATCATCTACGTTTCCAACGGTTGAAATTTGTCGAGGCAGGTGACTAATGACTGATGACTAATCCAAGCTTGCATTTCTGCTTGGGGCCAATGAGCAATGCAGCAGAGGAGTACGACGCGGCGTATGCAGCCACGGTGGCAGCAGTCGCCTACGCCATCGCCGCGCGAGAGGAGGAGAGGCTGTTAGCGTCTCAAGAGAGGCCGCCGTATGCTGTCGCGGACAAGCTTGCGTGTGGAAATGGAAACAAGGAGCAGCGTCCTGCTGCTTCTTCTTCCATGGATGATGGACCTGCTCGGACCACGCCGCAGTCCAGCAAGTCACCACGTACACCCAAGCGAGGCGAGAGCCTGAAGAAGCCAATTTTCGAAGGCAGCAGATCCTCTTCCTCAAGATGGTTCACTGGTAAAGAGCCCATAGACGACGATTACCAAGATGAACAAGGTGGTATATATACTATCTAACTGTAATTTTTTTTGAAAGAATATCTAACAGTAATTTTGAGATTTTCTTTTTTGCTAACGTGTCATATTCATTTGGGTAAATTTTCAGCTAATGTGTCAGTGAATCGGCCAATAAGACCGGCTCAGAAGAAGCCAGCAGAGGGTGCAGTTTCAGATGAAAGGCCCCCTGCTTTCACTGACCCTGCACCACGCGTAAGGAAGGACCCCAGTTTCAGCCGGAAACCTTCAGAAAAGAGAGGAAGCAGGAGATTCGAGCAAGATCAGGGGAACCAGACGGTGGCGGCACAGCCAACGGCACGGCCAATGGACAGCAAGACGTCGAGCTCGTATTCGGCGGCCGGTAGAGAGAGTGGTGGAGCTGCTACCACGTCTGGTGGTGGAGTGGCGTTCTCCAGCGAAAACGAAGCCATGGCAGATGCCTGGGAGAAGGAGAAGCTGGCGAAGATCAAGAAGCAGTAAGCTAGCGGCTGGTGATCAGTTTGGTTTTGTTTGGAGGCAAAATCGACTGGTTTTGTTTGATTTGCCACCGATTTAATTTCTGGCAGGTACGACGAGACGATGCAGACGATTGCTGAATGGGAGGTGGAGAAGAAGGCAAAGGCCAGGCGCCAAAAGGAGCTGAAAGACGAGGTTCATTTCGTTATGCTTTGTTCAGAAGATTTATCGGAACGTACGAACTTGTTTAGTTTTATTAATCTTGCCGATCGATCTGATCTCTTGTAGAGTGAGTCGGAGAGGAAGCGTGCGAAGGCGCTGGAGGAGTACAACGAGGAGATGTCGAGGATCAACAAGGTGGCCGCCGCGTCGAGGCTGACGGCGGAGGAGAAGAGGAGGAGCGCCGAGAGGAAGGCCAGGGACAAGGCACACACCATACGGTCCACGGGGAAGCTTCCTGGGACATGTGGGTGTTTCTGATGATGAAACCGCGCACCACAGTCCATGATGAGTCGATGTGCATGTGTATGTATATGTATACATAAGCCTCGATCGCTATGCAGCACAGATATGGATACGCGTATAGGTATTGGAAGGATACGGATACGTGGATACATCAATTTCTAAGAGAACATGATAAGCGGATACATTTTACTATTTTTTTATAATAAATAAATAATAATGCAAATTAAAATTGTGAAAGTTTAAAATTTGAGTAACCATACTAGATTAATGCTCAATTACCAAAAATTTCTATCTAAAAAAGGAAGTCAGGAACAGGAGAGCCCTAATGTCTGTTGTAGTTATGGCCGGTAACCACAGATCCTATGCTAGGACTAGCACTTGCACTGGCACTACCCAAATATGTAGAGGCCATCTATTGGATGCAAGCAATCAAGCATGGGAAACACTAATCATAAAGCTGATGTGGGGAACACACAAAATCAAGCAACGAGAACTGAAGAACTAGAGTAGAATAGTAGATCAAGTATGAAAAGGAGATGTATTCATGGGAGGTCGCCAGCACCTTGCCCCTGCATCGGGCGAGCCAGCTACAGCCGCGGCGAACTGGTGGGTGCTCCCCAGCGTGGTGCTCCCGGCACGAAGGTCTGTAGGAGAAGTCAATTGATGGCACGGAGAATGCGGGGGAGGCCGGCGAGCGGTGGCGCACCTCCTGCGCGGCGCGCGTGTGCGCAGCGGGCGATGCAAGGGAGCGGGGCGGAAACTCGTCGCTGGAGGCCGGCGAGTAGGGATGGAGGCTCGTCGCCGGCGAGCGGAGGCGGAGGCTCGTCGCCGGTGGCCGGCGGCCGACGAGCGGGGTTGCGGCGTCACTGCGCAGGGATGCGGCGCGAGGCACGGGCGCAGCCGTGCGGGACCGTGGACATGGACATTATGGCGTCGGGGCAGAGGGATAAGGGTCTATCTTCCTGGGCTTCTTACTGGGCTAGGCCGTATCGGCAGGCCAGATACGTGTCGGATGTCGTATCCAATTTGCACGAAAATAATAAAAAATCGGATACTCCAAGAATACGTATTCCGACGTATCGAACACGTATCCGTATCCAATACATATCGGATACGTGATACGCGGCTTCAGGGACGTATGCGTGTAACATAGCTCGATCGAGACCGGCACATGGATCATTTGCGACTGAATCGAAAGGGAACGACATGAATATTTGAGCATTGATGTGAGGCGAGCATCTTTGTTCAGAATTTCGGTTGGCTCACAAGCAGCATCCCAACTTTCAGCCTATAACCTTTGCATGTGCTTGCGTGCGTGCGTGCGTGTGACCCTTCTCCTTCAATCGCTGCAAATGGAACCTCTTACCACTGCCTTCCGAAAATATCCCTATTTGTTCTATTTATAGAGGTATATCTTACATACAAGCCTCTCTAAAAATAAAAGCTGATTTTTATAGGTGAACCTCTTAGGAGACCCATCTTAGAAAATAGACCCAAAGCCCGACTTAGAGTTCTCAGCCACCTCCTCCTATCATCTTGGCTCTCTCTCCTCTCTCCCCGTAGCATGCCTCCATAGCCTCCACTTTCCCACTGCCTGCCTCTCCACCTTCCAACTACCCGAAGGCGGATCCAGTCAGAGGCGCGGCAGTGCGGTGGTTCTGGTCGAGAGCGTGACAGATCAAGTGACAGTAAAGGCAGACCCCCCTCCTTCCCGTGGCAGCGTAGCACGCATACCTTTTTTGCACCTATCATTGGGTGAGACACCCTACCCCTCCCTGCGACCCTGTGGGTGCGGCTTCCTTGGTGTTGGTTGTCGTCTTTGTGGTCTTGGATGTCGCTGACGTGCTCCTTTACTCCTAAATGGAATCCTTGGGGACATCACAATGCGATGCCAGAAGCTATAGCAGTGAGACTGCAACAAATGGAGGGTGACAACCACGAGGAGGTATCAAACACAATGTAGGCTAGGAGGAACGCGCGCCACCTGGGATGCACTATTGGCCCTCCGGACATGTTATCGAGGGGAGAGGAGAGGGGCGGTGGCGTGTGCAAGTTGTGTGCCGCTTGGCAGGACAATACTAGCTCCAAAGACAAAGGCAGTAGCAGGAACTTTGGAACCAGTGGCGAGTTCGTCGGTTGGAGGATTGGTAGTGGGCTTAGTAATGTGTTTAGTAGAAAACCCTAGTACGAGCGGCAAGCTGTTTTTTCTAGGCACTCTAGCCTGCCTCAGCTATATATCTCTAATTAACAGAGACCATACCATAGGAGTACACACCTGTGTAGTACTTTACCATTTAAACTTATTACATACCTCTAAATCATAAATCCTCTCATGCATCATCGCCTTGCCTCGTGAAACAACAATGCAATAAAGGCCCCGTTCGCTGGTCTGAAACTTGGCTGGTTTTGTGAGAGAGAAACACTGTAGCGGCTGGTTGATGAACAGTGTTCGCTGAGGAGGATCAGCCGGTTGGTCTGGTTTTACCAGACCAGCGAACGCACCCAAACTAGCTAAAATTTGGCACTATTGAGACAACTTACATAGCGATGCACGACCGTCCCACAAATTTGGGATGTAGAGCCACGACGAAACCTTGAACATTTGAAAAATACAGATTTTTATGCACAAAAAAAGAAAAATACAGATTTTAAATTGTTCTAACTTTGGTGGAAGAAATATCCAAATACAATCCCACTAGCTAATAAGCACACAACACGCGCACGTTCAGATGTCAGATGGTTTGTTCCTTGCTCTTGGCACCATAATTGGGAAGGAAAGAGAAGAAACGAGAGGCACACGAGTTGAGGGAAAGCGACGAAGACGACGGCAGCCGGTGAAGCCGACCGCCGACGAGCTAAGTCAAGAGGCCACAGGCCAGTAGTAGACATCGGAGGACTGGCCCAGGTGAGCCAGCCAGCCAGCGAGTAGCGTGTGGATCTATCTCCTGATCTCCTCTTTGTCGTTTGATCTGGCTGCACGTACGTACGCAGACAGCGAGCGAGGCAGGTGAATATCTGGCGGCTGAATGCTGTGACGGTGACGCCACTGTAGACTGTACCGTGTCACGGAAGCAAAGAATCTTGTTGTCACGAGTCACGACGCAGGCGAGAAAGATCTTTTTTGTGGCATGTCGCGGCCACCGGGCCGTCGACCCTTCGTCTCCACCAGCCAGTAGAAATTTGTAGATAAAAAAGTCCGTTATCACGAAATTCAGCTTTTCCTCTCTCAACTCTAAAACTAAAAATAATTTCTCCTTCATCTCTCAAAACCAATCACTTTTTCCCTAGGTGATTTTTTCTCTTTCACATTTATTTCAGCTAAATCTTTAAAAAATTATAGTAAATTATAGAAAAATCATAAAATAAAAAATCAAATTTTGTTGGAGTCTACATGAGTAGATCTATACAGTGAATATATGCTTTAGAACAAAATTTTTGCTGTAACTTTAGATCTATGTTTTTCTATAATTAATTCATAGCTGCAGTTTATCTCATCAATTATGGTGAAATTTTTATTGTGGATTAATTATTGCATGCTTGAACTGTAACCAAAATTTCATGCTCAGTCATATATCATGAAATTTTTAGCGCACCATAAAATTTCACCATAATTGGACCAGAGAGAACTGCAGCTCTGAACTAATTATAGAAAAACATAGATCTAAAGTCACAGCAAAAACTTTATGCTAAAACATAGTATATCATATGTTCACTGCATAGATCTACTCTTATGGAGTCCAACACAATTGGATTTTCTATTTCATGGTTTTTCTATGATTTACTATGCTTTTTTTTTAAAGATTCAGTCGAAATAAACATAAAAGAAAAAAGAGAAAAAACACCCAGAGAAACAGTCAAAGAAGTCGAAGTGACCGATTTTAAGAGATAAGGGAGGAACTATTTCTGATTCTAGAGTTGAGGAAGGAAAAATGAACTCTCTCAAAGGGGACTCTCTCTTTATCTCTTTGCTCCTTGCTTGAGGCCGGCATCCACCGGCTCACCCAGCCCACTTCCTAGCGGCTCAACCAGCAGCCTCTAGGACTCCATCGCCACCCATCAGCTGGCTCGTGGCTTCGTAGGCCAGCATGGTGCGTTGCTAGTTGCTACTGCCACAGAAACTAGATAGCAAGGCTGCACCACCGTACCAGTGGATGATCGATGGCGACCATGCATTAGGTGGTGTCCGATGACACGATGTGCACTCGGAGAGGATAGACGATGGCTAGGGGGCTCCCCCCCCCCCCCCTACCGCTTGAGAGCAAGCGAAGCCCTTTAGAGCCGTCGTCTGAAATTTCAGCTGTAGATGTACAGGTAGGAAGGGTTGAGATTTGTTGAACCTCTTTTCTTGCTAATTGCTGTTGTTTAGTCCCTCCTAAATTTTTTCCTAGCTTCGTCCCTGACGATGGCGCATGCAAGTTGTGCGTCGCTTGGCGGGACAACACTGTAGCCGACGAGAAGGCAAATGTTGACCTCATCAGCCCATGACGGGTGGTGGACATGCAGGTTCTCGAAGCTGTAAGGACACCGTTCGCTGATCTGAAACTTGGTTGAAATTGGATAAAAAACACTATTTTAATAAAGAAAAAATAAAACAAGCTAAATATAGGATAAGCAGAACACGACCATCGACCGAGGGCGGACAAGGAAAAATGGCCCGAATAATTTGGATGGTAGTTGCGGCATTATTACGAGAGTGAAGACGACAGCCGGTGAGGGTGAGGATGACCGCCGACGAGCCAAGTCAGAGTGGACAGATATATGTAGCCATCGGACGGGTCCGGGTGACACCCGTTTCGCACGCGCACGGATCGGACAGCGAGCGAGACAGGCGAATGTGGTGGCTGAATGTGAGGTTGACGCGACGGAGACGGAGGCGTAGAATTTTGTTGCCACGGCCACGGGCGCAGGCGAGGGAGATCTTTTCTCGTGCCATGTCGCAGCGGCCACAGGTCCCGTCGTCGTCGACCATTGCGTCTGCACTCTCCACCAGCCAGTAATTAATTTGTACGGCACCACCCTCAGGCCTCAGGTGCCCGTGCCTGGCTCTCATATAGCCTAGTACAAACTACCAACTGGGGGCCCGGTCATCTTTCCCGGCCCACTTCCTAGCGCTACTGGGCTGGACATCGGCCAATCATCCGCCGGGAGGTGACTGAGGCTGATGCTTCGCGGGCTAGTTATTTTATCTCGACGGCCCAACTAGCCTCTGGGACTCCTTCGCACCACCCATCTTCTCGGCCTACTTTCCTAAAGCTGAAGACAAAAGCCACGAGTCCCTCCGCTGTGTGTGGCCTGCTCTGGCGCTAAATTTTTTCTGGGCGGCCTAACTGTTGAACTGCCGACTTGGGCCGATTTTTTTTTACAATTTAGCCCTTTTTTTAAAAGTTTCTCATAAATAGACCCCTGACGAAAAGAATTCGGAAAATATGCCCTTAGCTCGGCGCCATTGATGCTGGCGTTGAGATAGGCGCCATCATCTCTGGCGCCGAGCTCCTGGGCACGGTGGATGACCTGGCAGGGAGCTCGGCGCCGAGCTCGGCCCCAATATGAATGGCGCCGAGCCTTTAATACCTATTGGGCCCACGTCTTTCCTCTCTTCTTCTCCCTCTCTCGCTCTAGGATAGCCGAGCTCCGCCGCCGCCCTCGCCCGCGCCGCGCCGCACCACCACGCCCGCGTCGCACTCGCACCGAGCCACGCCGCACGCCTAGCGGACGGCCTGCGCCCCTTGGCCGCACCGCCCCCCGCCCCCCCGCCCCGAGCCATGCGCCGCGCCGTTGCCCGCGGCTGGCCGCCACGCCGCGCCACCTCCGCCGCCCTCCACCGCCGGCCTCGCCCCCGCCTTGCCACCGTCTAGCGCTGGCGTGGCCTCCTGCGCCCGTCGAGCCGGACTCGCCGCGCGGAGCCTCAGGCATCCCTCGCTCGCCGCACGCCACCGCTGTCGTCGGCCGCGCCACCACCGACCCCGCCACCTGCAGCAACCGGCTGTGCCACCGCCGGTCCGTATCGTCGGCCTGACCCAAGCCCATCGTTCGCTGTGACTCCGTCGACGTCCGCGGAGCAGTTGTTGGAAAGGTAAAAATTATAAATATGCAATATACCTATTTAGTCGGTATTTGTTATTTACTAGTTAATGTGATGACTCAGGTAGTTGATTTAGTTAGTGATCTAGTGAGATATATATGTAGATAGATAGTAACATAGATACATAGGTTCATAGATATAGTTAGATAGCTATTTAAATATGTAGTTACATATTTAGTTATCTACATATGATCTAGCTATTTAGTGAGTACACTGTATATATATACGTAGTTATTATCTTGATTACTTAGTTTATAGCTAGAAAGTAATTGTTAGGTACTATCTATCGTCTAATTTTGACTAAAGAACATGTGTTTCGTTACGTGTTTGAACTAGATGGACAACCTAGTGACCATATATCATGGAGGCACCGTTGAAAGCGATCGCTATGGATATGTTGAGTTTCTTGATATGCAAAGCATGCCTGCGCTATTCAATGATAGGCCTTCATTTAGTGAGATGGTTGCAAAGGCCCGGGAGGAGCTGCATTGCCTTGGAGATGATGACATTGCAGTTGATGGTGTACTACACCTAGGTTCTCCTCCAAATATCTTTAGGCGAATGATCTCAATTGGTTGTGCGGATCAGTGGGAGAACTATGTGAGACCAGCTATGAAGAGCCAGCTGTAATGTTTGGACGTGGTTGTGCGTTGGGTGTTAGTTGATCCCATCCTTCATGGGTTTACCCCAGCAATGGATCATCAGGCACACATCGACCCTCCCGTTTTGGAACCTTACCTGCATATGCAGATTGCACCTACGGTTCTCGATGCTCAATCTGCCCCTAATGCGGTATTTGTAGATGGTTGTCAGACTCATGTTTCCATGGCAGATCCTCCTTATGAGATCCTTTTGACACAGAATCATCCGAGTAAGTGTCTTAACCGCATGATTTTTGGGAGCTTACCCCATTCCTTACATCTATTTCTTTTATTCTTTCCTTATTTCTGTACTGATGTTGCAGGAGACATTCATGAGAATATGGATGTGCCCTCTGTTGCTGTGGCAGAACCGGCCAAAATAGCATACTTACGGAGGCGCTTGTCTTCCACCAGACACTAAGCACCCCGAAAGCAAGCTACAACAAGCGGTGTCCGGTGGGCACACCCTGAAGGAGAACCCGAAAGATCCACATTTTTCCTAAGGATCCAATAATGAGAACGAGTTACAATATAAGTCCATTTCATACATCTGAGTTTCTTAAAAGTACATTATTACAATACCAAATACCAGAGTGCGGAACAATAACAGCGGAATTTAAAAATAACATCTAGCGGTAGGGGCGAGGATTCCGTCTGAGCCCACCAGAAGGATCCTCCACACAAAGGTACTCATCAAGCATCACCTGCAACAGGGGTAAATAAACCCTGAGTACACAATGTACTCGTAAAACTTATCCGACTAGTGGGAATAATTTCCCGACTCCAAGGAATATGATAGGCTTTATGGTTTGTTGGTTTTCTTTAGTAGAAAGCAATACTAATAGTGAGTTCTTATTTATGTATTATTATTATCAGCCGTATTAAGTTATCATCTAGTCAGTCTATATAAGCACATGTTCTACTTTTAAGTAAGAGTTGAGCAATCAGTATATTTCTTCTCCTTTTTCACTTTCAGTTTTTACTATGGTGCTAAACCACAGACAAGCCGTATCGGATTTCTCGATGATTCGCGAATCAATGTGCCCAGCTGAGTGCCCCAAAACACACGCCCCACTTGTACCCTAGGCACAAGTAGTACTAACCCATCACTCTCCTGTCCTGGGTGTCTAGGTCCCCGTCCAAACTTGGACTCCAAGCCCCCACTCTTGAGTCCTGGACTCCATGTGGTGCAAGGACCTCCACCATCCCCGCCTTCAATCAGTCGGTCCAGAAAGAGCCGGATCCACGACAAGAGAGCAACAAATCTTCCCTGCGCCCATACCCAAGTATGCGCTCGGGACAATAAATCTGACTTGCCTAGAGCCATATGCAACGACCAGTCCTTAATCGACACAGATAGGGAAAACGTGTAACCAAGGCATGCCCTGTTGGCCGCAGGACACAATCCCTTACACCCACCAGTACCCAATCCATATCCCTGCTCGGTGACCATTTTCCTTTCCACCATTTTATCATGAGTGTTCATATTTTATTACCTATTTACGAGTAACGGCAGGTTACTCACGCTACCGGTATCCTGAGCATAGCAGCTAGTCGGCCTATACTAGTAGGACTCATGGGTGGGTATGTTTATACAGGTAGTTTCCAGAAAATACTTGTAACTGAAATGCACCTCACATATATATATTCAGTAATCATAAAAATATGGGTTATGCTCTGGGGCTTGCCTTGGGCAGGCGCCGGGTCAGTAGGGTCAGCACCAACAGGCTCCTAGGCTCCATCCTGCACGAGGATCTCCTCCTCGTACTCCTCGATCACCTCGTCGTACTCCGGCTCACCGACGGGCACGAAGTCTACCAGTTCGTGATCTACATGAAATGATGATGCAACGTTTAATAATACAGCAATAGAAATTTTTAAAATAAAAGTACATCGATTTAACTCCTAAGCTAATGATACCAACCATGGTGCTAAGCCTTGTTACCGATAAGTTTGAGGTATGACATTCATTATTATTATAACAACTACGGTTATTCTTACTCCTAACGCTGATTTACGTTAAATACGATAAAGTAAGGGTAGTAGCTACGTCATTTAGCAACTCATTCTAAGGCTACAAAATTTACAGCAAGTGCATGCTAACCTAGCGAACCTACTGTACAATGTTGAGGTCTATAGCTATTATCAATCGCCCACAAATATTCCTGCAAATCTTAATCTACATAATATTAGCCCACTAGTTTGTAATTTATGACCCAATACTTGCCACACGGAGCTGCAATACTAACGAATAGATGGTATTTTTGCGAACCTAACAAAATTAGTCTCACTATTTTAGGATCACTACACAATTTACTACAATTTCTTAAAGTTTAGCTTGAAAACTAATTTGAATAAGCATTTATATTCTTCTAGAAATTAAGAAACAGAAACCTAGCTTCGCGGCCCAACACGCGCGGCCTGGCCCGCCACGGCGCGATGCGCGCACCAGCGCAGCGTGGCCCAGCCGGCCAATGGCCCGTGACGGGAGAGGCCTGCGTGCGATGCAATTATGCAAAGACACCCCCGAACTACTATGTATTTACTGCAAGCTCAAAAGAACTATTCCTTTAGTCTTTGGGTTTACAGCTGCACCCTCCCCTTTCTCCTTCTTTACCGCGGTGACGTCCCTCGGCACCCATGCGCGCACTGGCGCGACGACGCGGGCACCGGGCGGCCACGCCGGCGTAATCTGAGCCTCTAAGGCCTAGCTAAGGGACCGATGATTACCTCCACGACAATGCGCATCGGCTGGAAGTGCTACGGCGAACAGGGGCGTCGTCCCAGGCTCCCTCCCTGACGGGGGTCCCTGACCTGCGATGGCGGGTACGTTCCCGTGAGCCACTGTGAAAACGAAGCAAACCAAATAGCTAGAAAGCTCGAGGCACTACCCATGGAGACCCTAGAGGTGACGGTCTGGCCGGAGAAAGCCCGAGGTGAGTTGGCCGCGTGCGCGCAAGGGGGTGCGGCGGTGCACGGTGGTGGCATGGCTGTGCCAGGGACTGCTACACAGTTGTAGGGCTTAGACTGTGGTGAGCATGGTGATGCCCAACTGGAGGAGAGGATAGTAGAGCAAGGAATTGGACCAGGATGCCTTGGTCGCGTGGTTAGCCGATGGCGCAGGACACCCTGGTCTTATGGACTCGGCGAGTGGTGATTCAAAATTGAAGCATAGGATGATGCTACAGGCAGTGATGTGGGGTCGGTAGGACTACAGGCTACCTAGCGGAGTCGAGGACGTAGTCAATTTGTAACAAGGCACTGCTACCACGGTGAATTTGAAAGAACAGTCCCGGCGGCCATGGAGATAGCGGAGGCAGGGGGTCCTGGCGTGGCTTGGCTTGGTCCGGCTACGGATGTCAACGCAACAAACAAGCACGCACCACGATAGGGGACAACATGACATGCTCTAGGTGACTGTCCGCCCAGCCACGGCTATAAGCCGACGAGGCTCGGCATGGCGTCGCAGCGGGCAGCACCAGACAAGAAAAACACAGTGCGAGTGACGCGTAGGTGATGGTGGGGCAGGCTGTCATCTTTCACGTGAGCAGCCAGGGTGAGTCAATGGAGCAGTACCGAACGTGGCCACTGGCGGCGCGTAGCGCGGGACCCGGTGTGCCTCCGGCCAAAGCAGGGCAGGGTAGGGCACGACAAAGCTTGGTCGGTGGCTCGAACACAGCGCGTCAGCCATGGTGCTGTGACCCGTGCGCCAACGAGTGGCAGCAGGCGAACAAGGTAGCCACGCTAAGACCCTACGCGCGTGTGCCTTCACGGTGGTAGTGTAGATGTGGCCGGCGCATCGGTGCGCGTGCGTTTGGGCGAGCCAGCAGCGGCGGTCAGCGCGCGGTGACAGTCGGTTAGGCACGCAGCGCAAGGGCCGTGCGCGTGCACAAGCACGACGGTGGGGCGCAACCGACATGGCAGCATGCGCTGGCAAGCCAGCAGCGATGCCAAGCCAGCAGTAGGTGGTGACTACGCCCAGGGCTTAGACCATGTGTCGTGCACACTTTTTAAAGCGGTTAGAAAACTTGTACACAAAGCTCCAAACACCAAACTAATTGTTCGATGCGCAAGAGGGTACATCAAGCTATCCACCGAAGTCATGACATCATGCAACCTCCTAAGCCGATCGCTCTACACAAATGGCCAGAAACGGCTTCGTCGACACCTTTTAAAACTTACGTGGAACAACGTCGATTGAAACGATTTCGCGTCGAATCCCAAATCCGACCTACGGGATGTACTAGCTAGTTATCCTTGTCCTCGACCGCACATGTTTTATCGCTGTTCGCAAAATGTTCTATAGCATTTTTGTTTTGACAAGAATTCGATTAGAATACTAAACAATGTTATGTGACACAAAATGTAACATTTGTTTCTTGTTTCGCATAAATGCTTCCAGCACCTAACATTGATTTATAATTCATGTTGTACACATATGCACATAAATATGATGCTCATGCGATGTTTTAGCAAGAACAGTATAATGTAACTCCGAGGGTGTTACAAATCTACCCCCCTAAAACAAAATCTCGACCCGAGATTTCGTGTGCCTAGTGTGAGAAAGACAAGGAATACATTTTCACGCAGCACTAACTATTCAAGCCGGCGAGAAGGTGAGGGTAATGCTGCAATAGGTAACTCTCTTGTTCCCAAGTGGCTTCAGCCTCTGAATGATTTTGCCACTGCACCTTGTAGAATTTTACCACTCTATTCCTAGTCACTCTCTCTTTCTCATCCAAGATTTTGATAGGGTGCTCCATATAGTTAAATCTGGCTAGAGGGGAAGTCCTTCCATTTCCATCACTTCATTAGGAACCCACAAACACTTCTTCAGTTGTGATACATGGAACACATTGTGTACTGCAGATAGAATATCTGGAAGTTGTAGACGGTAAGCAACTAGACCACATTGCTCCAACACCTGATATGGACCCACATATCGAGGGGCTAGCTTGCCATGAATGCCAAACCGATGCACCCCTCTCATAGGAGACACCTTGAGATATACATAATCTCCAGCTATGAACTCCAAGGGCCTTCTTCGCTTATCAGCATAAGCTTTCTATTGGCTTTGAGCTGCCTTCAAGTGACTCTGAATAATTCTCACTTGATCACGAGCCACTTGGATGAGCTTAGGCCCAAAGTATCCGTGGTCTCTCACTTCAACCTAGTTGAGTGGCATCCTACACTTCCTTTCGTATAGGGCTTCAAATGGTGCCATGCGGATGCTTTCCTGATAGCTATTATTATATGAAAATTCAGCTAACTTCAAACACTTATCCCACTTCTCAAGAAAATAAATGGTACAAGCCCTCAACATATCCTCGAGCACCTGGTTCACCCTTTCAGTTTGACCATCAGTTTGTGGGTGGTATGCTGAGCTTCTAAGAAGATGAGTACCCAGACAGTGCTGCAGTTGCTCCTAGAAACGAGAGACAAAAACTGACCCTCTATCAGAAACGATAGTAAGAGGAACTCCATGTAGGGTCACAATATGATTGAAATATATCTCAGCATACTTCTTAGCAGTATATCTAGTGTCCACTAGGATAAAGTGAGTGGACTTGGTGAGACGGTCCATAATGACCTAGATAGAATCATAGCCTGTGGATGTGTGGGGTAAACCCACAATGAAATCCATGGAAATATCTTCCCATTTCCAAACAGGAATGGGCAAGGGCTGTAGATATCCAGGGGTATGCATATGATCTGCTTTAACCCTGCCACAAGTGTCACACTCCACGATATGCTGGGTGATGTCCTGCTTCATGTTAGACCACCAGTACAAGTGTCGCAGATTATGATACATCTTGTTACTGCCCGGATGAATAGACAACTTTGAATGGTGAGCTTCATTCAAAATTTTTCTTTTCAGCTCTTCATTAGATGGAACCACTAGTCTATCCTTGTATCTCATGGCCCCCTGCTCATCAATGCTAAAGTGAGGGCCACGATGTTCGGCCATCAATTTCCTTATGTGAGGAATCTCTTCGGGGTCTTCCTTCTGTTCCTGAATAATCTGCTCCAACAATTTTGAGGTCAATGCAATATGAGCTAGCACCTCTGTGTGGTTGAGAGACAAAGGTATTTCCTCAACCTGATGTGACTTATGGCTCAAGGCATCTGCTACAACATTGGCCTTTCCTAGGTGATAATGGACTTCCAAATTATAATCCTTTATCAACTCTAACCATCTCCTTTGCCTCATGTTCAGCTCAGACTGAGTAAAAATATACTTGAGGCTCTTGCGATCAGTGAAAATATGTACTTTGTTGCCCAACAGATAGTGTCTCCAAATCTTTAAAGCGTGAACAACAGCGGCCAACTCTAAGTCATGAGTCAGGTAATTCACCTCGTGCTTCTTCAGTTGGCGTGAAGCATAAGCTATCACACGCCCATCTTGCATAAGCACACACCCCAACCCTATCTTTGAAGCATCACAATATACATCAAAGGGCCTATCAATATCTAGTTGAGCCAACACAGGAGCAGTGGTCAGAAAAGTCTTCAGAGATTGAAAAGCTTCTTCACAAGCTGGGCTCCAATCAAACTTAGCTTCTTTCTGGAGCAGCTTGGTCATGTGCTGGGCTATCTTGGAGAAATCAGGAATGAAATGTCGATAGTACCTAGCTAGACCCAGAAATTGACGAATCTGATGCATAGACTTGGGAGACTTCCAATCCAATACATCTTGCACCTTGCTAGGATCTACAGAAAGGCCTTCAGGTGTCAACACATGCCCCAAAAACTGCACTCGATCTAACCAAAACTCGCACTTGCTGAATTTAGCATACAACTCGTGCTCCCTTAGCCGAGTCAGTACTATCCGGAGGTGTCGGGCATGCTCTTCATCATTCTTGGAATAGATTAGGATGTCATCAATGAAAACCACCACAAACTTATCTAGCTCCGGCATAAAAACTGAATTCATCAGGTACATAAAGAAGGCAGGAGCATTGGTGAGACCAAAAGACATCACTAGGTACTCTTACAACCCATACCTAGTAGAGAAAGCTGTCTTTGGTATATCATGTGGCCTAATCTTGATCTGATGATAGCCTGATCAGAGATCTATCTTCGAGAACACCTTAGCACTAGCTAATTGGTCAAACAAAGTATCTATGCGGGGCAAAGGATACTTGTTCTTAACGGTTACCACATTAAGGGGGCGGTAATCCACACACATCCGCAAGGTACCATCCTTCTTCTTTACGAAAATAGCCGGGCAACCCCATGGTGAAGAACTAGGACGGATGAAACCTTTGTCCATTAACTCTTCTAGCTGCTTCTTTATTTCAGCTAGTTCTCTTAGAGCCATGCGGTACGGGCGTCTGGAGATGGGAGCAGTACCAGGCTCAAGCTCAATGGAGAATTCTACCTCTCGATCCGGTGGCAACCTAGGAAGATCTTTGGGGAAAACATCCGGGAACTCACATATTATCAGAATGGAGGTAAGATCAGGAGAGGCTTCAGCATGGGCAGCAACAGGTAAGACTAGATTTGAGGGTACAATAAGAGACATCATATCCTCAGAAGAAGGAAGCCATAACTCCACACTTCTCCTCTTCATATCCAATACTACCCCATACACCCGCAACCCGTCCATTCCAAGAATAGCATCAATGCCTTGCCCAGGCATGACCATGAACTGTAGGCGATTAGTGTGGGTGGCTAATACCAAACTTACTACATCTGTGCGGGTATTGATGAACAATTGTGAACCCGTAGTATAGATCTTATAGGCATATGGTATAGCCATAAGTGATAAGTTGTGCCGCTCTACAAACCCCATGCTCATAAAGGAATGAGATGCACCAGAATCGAACAACACCAAAGCTGGATGGGAGTCGATGGTAAACATACCAGCCATCACCGGCTCTTGCTGTAGAATCTACTCAGCATCAGTGAAATGCACCTAGCCAGATCTGCTGGGCACTTTCTTCTTAATTAAGATCCTCTTGACAAGCCTGGAATTTGCTGACGGTTGAGCGGGCTAAGCTGGTTGGTTCTAGGGACAGGCCCGGGCATAGTGGCCATCTTTGCCACACTTGAAGCTAGCTCCGGGCCTGTTCCCAAACCCCTGATGAGGTGGGACCTACTATCCCTGAGACTGCTGTGGTGGCACCTACTACGGTGGTGCACGGTACTATGTAGAGGAAGCTTGCGAAATCTGCTGGGGTTGCTAGAACGAAGGCCCACCGGATGGTTGATAGGGCCCCCGCTGGACAACCTATATCTTCTATGTATGAGGGTGGCTAGAGGATCCAGCTACCACCCGCTTCCTCTTCCAATCAGCCTGGGACTCTCGCTGAAAACCCTCCATAGCAATGGCAGCGTTCATCAGAGCCCCAAAGGTCTAATTGTTCGCCTGTGTACAACTTTTCCTAAAGAAGGGGAGCTAGACCACAAAAGAAGCATTCCCTCTTCTTTTGATCAGTATCCACCTAACTACCAGCATACTGAGCCAAGTGATTGAATTTGTTTACATATTCCATCATTGCCCTGTTCCCCTGGCATAGCTCTTGGAACTCAGTCACCTTCTGATTGATGACACCAGCAGGGATAAATAACTCTTGGAATGTGATGGAGAACTCCTACCAGGTTGCCGGATGATCCGACTGCTCCATGGCCTAGAAGGTGTCCCACCATGCACCTGCGGACCCCAAAAGCTATTGTGCTGCAAAGCGCACCTTCTGCTCGTCGGTCACTCCAAGGAGCCGAAACTTCTGTTCCATAGTACGAAGCCAGTGCTCTACCTCTAGAGGCTCATCAGATGAGGTGAATGTGGGTGGGTGAGTCTTGAGGAAGTCCTAGTAAGAGGTCTGTCCTCCAGGACGGCGAGCACCACCCCCATTCCCACCGTTGCCCCCGTGGCCTCCGCGGGCGAGGCCCGCGACAGCCTGTGCCATAATGTCCATGGCATGACCTGTTTCCTGGCGAGCAGCAGCTGACTCCCAGCGAGCAGCCAACAGCTCTACCATTATCTCTATGGGAGTCATCGACAGAGGCGGTGGCGGTGGCGAGAAAGGATGAGGAGCCAGAGGTGGAACCTCCTGACCTCCCCCGCTGCCATGCTCAATGGCCCGACCACTGTCACCCTGGCCCTCGTGAGCTGCCCTAGAACTGGTGCTCCCACGTTCAGACCTTAGATTCATCTGCATGAGAGATGAACCATCCATTAGAACACCCTTTCCGATCAGAAGCAAGGAATCAGAGGGATGACAACACATTTATTAAAGCATCTCATTAGTTAGTCCTATCAATTTACTAATTCAATTATACGTGAAAGGGGATTTTAGTTGAAGTAAGATGCTATTATCATGATGCATGCTTTGGCCTATATATTCACTCAAGCCGGAATATAGCGGCATTCATAAAATTTTCGGCACATCACACACTCACTTTCCACTTACTAAGTGATTTCTTACGCAACGTAAGTTAGTGTACCTACAGAAAATTGATTAGATAAAACCAGTGTAGCTATCCTAGATAGACCATATTGCTAGGGCTTATACTTATATAACTTAACTTAATCGCATCCTACTTTTCGCAAAACTTTTGTTGGTCAAATTTTTAAGTTTTTGAAAAAGGGTGATGAACTCATAACCATTATTGGCTCTGGTACCAACTATGGCAGAACCGCCCAAAATAGCATACTTACGGAGGCGCTCGTCTTCCACTAGACACTAAGCACCCCGAAAGCAAGCTACAACGAGAGGTGTCCGTCGGGCACACCCCGAGGGAGAACCCAAAAGATCCACATTTTCCCCAAGGATGCAATAATGAGAACGAGTTACAATACAAGTCCATTTGATACATCTGAGTTTCTTAAAAGTACATTATTACAATACCAAATACCAGAGTGCAGAATAATAACAACATAATTTAAAAATAACATCTAGCTGTAGGGGCAAGGATTCCGTCTGAGCCCACCAGAAGGATCCTCCACACAAAGGTACTCATCAAGCATCACCTGCAATAGGGTAAATAAACCCTGAGTACACAATATACTCGCAAGACTTACCCGACTAGCAGGAATAATTTCCCGACTCCAAGGAATATGATAGGCTTTATGGTTTGCTGGTTTTCTTTAGCAGAAAGCAATACTAATAGCGAGTCCTTATTTATGTATTATTATTATCAGCCGTATTAAGTTATCGTCTACCCAGTCTATATAAGCACCTGTTCTACTTTCAAGCAAGAGTTGAGCAATCAGTATATTTCTTCTCCTTTTCCACTTTTAGTTCTTACTACGGTGCTAAACCGTAGACAAGCCGTACTGGATTTCCTGGCAATTCGCGAATCAATGTGCCCAGCTAGGTACCCCAAAACACACGCCCCGCTTGTACCCTAGGTACAAGCAGGACTAACCCATCACAGGTACATCGGAGTTTAAACATAGTTATTACAACCCGAGTTCAAATAGAAGTAGTGGAAGCCAATTGTTTAAAACCACACACACTCACACGGAGTTCAAATACAGTGCCAGCTGATGATCATCTCCAACAAAAGCATTAGATGAGACATAAGGAATGACCATGCCCATGGTCCTAAGCATCACCCATCGCAGGATAAAGGCAGTTGATACAGTAGCCGTAATACATCTGCCCATCTGCAACAAGTGGGAACAAAACCCTGAGTATGAGAAGGTACTCAGCTAGACTTACCCGACATAACCGAAAATAAAGTGACACCAAGGATTATGAAGGGCTTTATAGTAGGGTAGCTGACTCATTTGCAAAAAGGCATTTTTAGCATTTCAAGAACCTTTCCAAAAGTATTATTGTCAAGTAAATTATTATTAACCTGTCGACTACATTTGCACCTATACTAGAGCAAGCATGTGATTAAGCAAATAATGATAACCAATGATCATTAACAACTTCCATAATGTCATATCCATTATAACTGTCCAAGTGTTCCATCAACATTACTATGATGAAGTAACTCAAGTCAAGTGTTCACTATCCAGTGAACGATGGCGATTCGAATCGATTATTAACTAGCTGGTAATTTATTCCTTACACAAACCTCACACACCCACTAAAGTGAGGTATCGGTCACCGAGTCAACTATCCAGGAAAAATCTTGAGTTTGCCAGGAACCACATGTACCTAGGGGCCGACCGACTGCCTTTCGGTCTTATCATCGCGCCCCCGTGTCCTACCACACCTGCTTCGGTACAGTGCGCTGCGGGCAATCCACTCGGCCCGAATACTCTCCTAGCTTCATGGTCGAAAGGTACGTTATTCGGCTAGCTAAATGTAAGGCATGCGTTCAACATGACCCGAGGCCCAACAATGGTCGGTCCTTAATCGACACAGACGGAAAGCACTATAAACCAAAACCCTGTAAGTCTTCGTCCGGTCTCAACTTCAAATTAACACTTAGTTATACCATGACTACATAGTTATCCGAGCAGATCCAGGTAACCACCTATAGCTCATAGGTGATAGGAAATCACCCGACTTCTACCGGTCTAAGCCAGCTAAGCATTGACTCAACTGCGGATACCAGGGTAACAAGGATATAGTATAACAAAGGTAAACAAGGTATAATGCAGCAACGGTTGCAAACAACTCCTGAACGTAATGCATCAATCAAAGTAAATCATTAATTAATAATCGCAGACCAGGGAGAAAAATGCTCCGGGGCTTGCCTCTCTCGAAGGAGCTCGGGCGGTGATAGGGGCACTCCGGAAGTTCCTCAACGTCCTCCTCGTTTGCTTCGGTCACTTCTTGCGGCTGCACCTTGAGCTGCTCCTCGGGCTCCTTGGGTATGATAACCGGGCTCTCGGTTTGCGATCCTGTATGATGCAGGTGCGTAAGTGCTTATGCAAAAGGTGCATCGGATGAAATGAACACAATGAATATGCTTGCATGCAAGGTAGTCAACATCATCCAAGAACATGTACTACAAGCACATGTCATCTACTGCATTCTCTTATACTATTAATATGCTAAGTCAACACATCTCATTAAATACTTCAAAGATACACCAAAGCTTCACTAATTTCTTAATCATGCATAAAGCAACATTTGATTAAACCCTAATTAATAATAGGTTTGAATAGCAACATCTATTTTTATATCATAGAAAAATCTTAGAAAATTACCATAGCACAGTACTACCCTATGTAGTCTACCATCAAATTTTTATCGCATTTGGATAAGTGGAATAGCCTACACAAAAATGACAAGCTTGGACCTAAATATGAGCATGAAATTACTTTGTATTATGAAAAGTGTCAAACAACAGATTTAATATTTTTCCTACGATCTTCATAGCATACAATCACTGTACAAAAATTATCACATGCATGTTTTATACAAATTTTGCTCTCTAGAAAAAATAACAAAAATCAGCCATTAAAGGCACTTGAACTACACCTCATAATTTTTCTATAGGACATGCGTGGCATATAATTTTCACAGAAAGTACATCTCAAGAATAGATCAACCAAATTGGAATCATAATTTTCTGATACATATAGGATTTACTAAACCTTTCTCAAGATATCAGCAATATCAAGAATTAAATAAAGCCCTACATTAAAGTATCTAAAAAATGACATGCAATATTTTTATCATGTAGATCTGGTGACAAGAAACACAACAAAATTTGTTTCATCAATTTTAGAGCAATATAACTCGAGATATACATTTTACAAGCTTTTTAAATCAATTTTTGAAATCATTTCCTTTAAAACTGAAATTCCACCGACCCAAAACTGCTAGGTGCACCCGGTGCAGTGCACCTAGAGGTGCTGCCAGGCGGGACCCGTGTTCAATCCAGGCCCACACGTCAGCCAAAGCCGAGCAGGGGCCGTCGCTGACCGGCCGGCTTTCGTCGTCGGTGAGCTCGCTGGTGGTGAGGTCACCACCAGGGGCTCCCCACAATGAGGTAGACCCGATGCGCCAAGAACGGGAACTAGAGGAGCTCGGAAGGGAGCTCGACGGCGTGCATGGCGGAGCGGTGGCATGGCTCATTGGCGGTACGCCGACTCCGCCACGACAGGGCACGGGGAGGCATGCACGATATTCGCGAGGGCAAGGTGGTGCTAACGCGCACGAAAACGGAAGGAAAAAGGGAGCGAGAAGGGGAGATCCACGGAGCCGTGCTGCTCCGGCAAGAATGGTCGTGCTCCAACGAGCAATAGCGGCCAGCTCGAGCCTTACCACATCGAACGGAGACGAGCACAAGCTACGCGAGGTGGAGGCGGAGCTGCTGGCGAGATGGAGCGGCCTACGGCGAGCAGTGGTGGCCGGGCGAGCCGATTCCGGCGAGGCAGCGCGGTGGTGGCGGAGGCGAGCGTGCGCTGCTGCCGTTGCTGCTGCTGACCGAGCGAGAGAGAAAATGAGATGGAGGAGGGGAGACAAACACGGCGTGGTGGGTGTAGGCGCGACGGGAGGGGCGCGGGGCAGGCCGACGGTGCCGCACGGCGTACTCGCCGGCGCATGGCGGCCACGCGGCGTGCGTGCTCTGTCGCGGTCGGGCGAGTGCGCGGCGAACGGGCACAACGCATGGGAGCAGGAGCGCGGCGTGGAGGTAGGCCGGGCTGGCCTGTGCGGCTGGGCCGAAAGCGAGGCGGCGGCCCATTCATGGTGAAAATGATTTTTTTCCATTTCTTTTCTCTCCCAAATTCATTCAAATGAATTTTTGAACTTTTTCAAAGCAGTTTCAAACTTTGGCCCAAAAATAAAAGTTGCTTAGAATTTAATTCTCTACAACTTTGCTTTAGGGACCAATTAAAAATTTTGCATATATTTTGAATTGGGAAGTAAAAGCTAAATAGGGAGGATTTTTGACCATTTTCAATAATAATTTCAAAAACATATTTTGTCAAAAGTTTGAATACAAACTTTGCTCCAAAAATTGTGCTAAATAATTCTAGATTATTAACAATTATAGCCAAACATGTTTTATTAGCCTAGCAAGCATAATTAGGGCAAAAATAACTCTAAACAAGTGTATGCAACATTCATGTTTCATGAGCATGTTTCATTTGTTTCAAAGCACTGTTTCAGTTATTATTTACATGATTAGGCATGCATGATTAGGATGCTTGATGATTGCATAATATGCATGATTTGTAGTGCCTAAATGCTTGCATAACACTGGGGTGTTACAGCCCTCCCCCCTTATAAAAATCTTGTCACGAGATTTGGGTTACGAACCATTTGTTGTAAAAATCTTCATAAGCTTTTTGTAGATGTTCTCCCGTTTCCCAAGTTATATCCCCCTCATCATGATGATTCCACTGTATCTTGTATGTTTTCACCACACGATTCTGAGTAGCATGTTCTTTAGTGTCTAAAACACGGACCGGTTGCTCACGATACACCAAATCTGATTTGAGTTTGATGCCCCGAGGTTCTATTCTTTCCTCCAGAACACGCAAACACTTCTTGAGTTGCGATACATGGAAAACTAGGAAGACGGTACTCATTGTCTCAGGTAACTCTAACTTATAAGCTACTGGACCTCTTCTTTCCAAGATCTTGTATGGTCCTATGAATCTAGCGGCAAGCTTTCTTTGGACTCCAAACCGTTTCTTCTTCATTGGCGTGACCTTCAGATAAACATAGTCACCAACTTCAAACACAAGGGGTCTCCTTCTTCTATATGCATAACTTTTTTGACGTGATTGGGCCGCCTTCATATTTTGTTGAATAATATGAACTTTCTTCTCGGCCTCTTCTAAAAAGTCAATACCATAATACCTTCTTTCTCCTGGCTCGACCCAATTCAGTGGTGTTCTATATTTTCTGCCATACAAAGCTTCGAATGGAGCCATCTTGATGCTTTCTTGATAACTGTTATTGTAAGCAAACTTAGCTAAAGGTAACCATGACTCCCATGAACCCCTAGAAGACAACACATAGGCTCTTAACAGATCCTCTAGAATAGCATTAACTCGTTCAGTCTGACCATCTGTCTGAGGATGATAAGCGGTACTACAAATCAAACTAGTTCCCAAGCCTTTGTGCAAATGTTCCCAAAAGTAGCCATGAACTGTGGCCCTCTATCAGATACTATAGTCTTTGGTATACCATGCAACCTCACAATTTCTGCAATATACTTCTCGGCATATTGAGGTGGTCGATAATCTGTCTTGATAGGTAAGAAATGAGCGGTCTTGGTAAGACGATCCACAATCACCCAAATCGAATCATGTCCCTTTTGAGTAATGGGCAAACCCGAGATAAAATCCATACTTATATCATCCGACTTCCAACTAGGTACGGACAAAGGTTGCAACAAACCGGCATGTTTCATATGAATAGCTTCCACTCTACAACACGTGTCACATCTAGCAACATAGGCTGCAACTTCTTTCTTCATCTTGGTCCACCAATAATGAGGTCTCAGTTCTTGATACATCTTACTATTTCCCGGATGGATAGATAGCTTAGAAAGGTGAGCTTCATCCATGAGTTTATTCTTAAGCTCTCGATCCTTAGGAACCACAAGATGGTCGTCAAACCACAACACGCCCTGTTCATCCACTCTAAAGTGCTTAGACGGCTCTTCTTTTATTTTCTCTTTGATGTGAAATATTCCCTTGTCTGTTTTCTGGCCTTCTATTATCTTACTCTCCAAAGAGCAACTAATTTGAATACTATGTAACACAGCAGGATGCATCAGATCAAACCCATCTTCAAGTAATGGCTGCACATTCAAGCAATGTGACTTTCTACTCAAAGCATCTGCCACTACATTGGCCTTTCCAGGATGATACTGCACATTCAAGTTGTAATCTTTGATCAATTCTAACCACCTTCGCTGTCTCATGTTCAGCTTTGGTTGGGTAAAGATGTACTTAAGACTCTTGTGATCTGTGAAAATATTGCACACATTACCAAGTAGATAATGTCTCCAAATTTTTAGGGCATGCACAACTGTAGCAAGTTCAAGATCATGTGTTGGATAGTTGACCTCGTGCTTTCTCAACTGACATGAGGCATAAGTAATGACTCTTCCTTCTTGCAAAAGAACATAGCCCAATCCAGTTTTCGATGCGTCACAAAACACATCAAATGGTTTCTCAATGTCCGGTTGTGCTAGAACAGGAGCAGTGGTCAACAGTTTCCGCAAGGTGTGGAAAGCTGCTTCACATTCCTCTGTCCACACGAACTTGTGATCTTTCTGTAGCAGACTTGTCATTGGCTTGGCAATCTTTGAGAAATCTGGTATGAAACGGCGATAGTAACCAGCTAATCCTAAGAAACTTCTAACCTCCAGAACTGTGGTTGGTGCCTTCCAATCCATAACCTCTTGCACCTTACTTGGATCGACTGAAACTCCATTTTCTGACAGAATGTGACCACGGAAAGGAACTTTCTTCAACCAAAATTCGCACTTGCTAAACTTAGCATACAGCTTATGATCTCTAAGTCTGGTCAAGACAATTCTCAGATGCTCTTCATGATCCTTCTCGTTCTCGGAGTATACCAGAATGTCATCAATGAACACAACCATAAACTTATCCAATTCTGGCATGAAAACTATATTCATCAAAAACATAAAGTATGCAGGAGCATTTGTCAAGCCAAAGGACATGACAAGATACTCATACAACCCATATCTGGTGGAAAATGCGGTTTTCGGTATATCTTGTGGCCTAATCTTGATCTGATGGTAACCGGATCTCAAATCTATCTTGGAGAACACTTTAGCCTTGGCTAACTGGTCAAATAGAACATCAATATGAGGCAAGGGATACTTATTCTTGATGGTTATAGCGTTAAGTGGCCTATAATCCACGCACATTCTCAACGTGCCCTCTTTCTTCTTCTTCACAAACAAGGCGGGATATCCCCATTCAGACTTGCTTGGCTAGATAAACCCCTTTTTTGATAACTCTTCTAGTTGCTTCTTCAACTCAACTAATTCATCCGAAGGCATCCGATAGGGTCTCCTTGAAATCGGAGCTATTCCAGGGATTAACTCAATTCCAAACTCAATATCCCTATCTGGCGGAAGACCAGGTAACTCATCTGGAAATATATCCAAAAACTCACACACTACCAGAATCTGATGAATAGGAATAACTTCAGTAGCACATGTCACACTTATAAGGTCCGTTCTCCGAGGCAATGGTACTTGGAAAGTACCCTCACCCTAGGGATCCTTAAGGGTAAGTACCCGACTTCCTGTATCTATAACTGCTCCCCAATCCTTCATCCAATTCATCCCTATAATGACATCCAGAACTAGTCCAGGCATAACTATCAAGTTTACTCGAAACTTTCTGCTACCTAATTCAAGGGTTGCCCCTCGAACCATCTGATTGGTCAAAACATCAGCCCCCGCTGAACTTATACGGTAACCATAACCCAATTCTGTGCATAGTTGTTCATGTTTCCATGCAAATGCTTGACTCATAAAAGAATGTGATGATCCAGAATCAAATAGAACAACTGCAGGGTGTTGGTTGACAGGAAACTTACCAGCGGTTATGGGCTCTCCCTCAGGAATCTCATGCACAGTCGTACTATGCACCCGAGCAGTATAGGTCTGCTGCTTCTTCTTGGGCGGATAAGGACAGAACCTTGAGAAGTGGCCGGGTTGATCACAATTATAGCAGGGTCCCCTTACTATACCAGCAGATCCCACAACTCCCTTGGAACTACCCTGTACCGCAGTTGCGGCTACCTTGTTGGACTGCACTGCCATCTTGTAAGGCTTCTGTGGTCCCCTAAAATTCTAACCTCTCTGTTGTGGTGGCCTGAACCTAGCGCCAGGTGCAGATGGACGATAGGGAGGACAACCTCCCGTAGGTGCTCTTGCTTGGGACGGACCACCTTCTAGTGCTCTCTTGCGAGTCTTGGCTGCGGTACTGGCGTTGTTGTTCTTTTCCTGCTTCAGACAATCACTGATAAAGTCGTTGAATCTGGCACGGGTGTTGGTACCCACATGCTTCATCATCTTTGGATTGAGTCCTCTCTTGAAACTGGCGATTCTGTTAGCATTGGTGTCAACCATGTCGGGAGCATAACGGCAGAAGTTGTTGAAAGCATGCAAATATTGCGTCACGGTTTTGGTGCCCTGATTCAACGCCAAGAACTCTCCCAACTTCATCTCGGTCAGCCCGGGTGGAATATAAACTCCACGGAAGGCCTCAGTGAACTCTCTCCATGTAATCTGAGCATTTGGAGGGAAGGTGGTGTGATGGTGCTTCCACCACATTCCCGCTGGCCCTTGCAACTGATGTGCATCATACTCAATTTTTAGTACCTCAGTCATCCTCAACACACGGAATTTATCTTCCATAGTGTTGATCCATTCTTCAGCATCGAGTGGTTCTGTTACTTCCTTGAATATTGGCGGCCTGGTGTCTATAAAATCCTTGAAGTTGCTGTACTGATTCACCCCATTGCCACCACCCTGATTGTTACTGCGCTAAACATTATTGGTAATGGTACGCAGAAAATCCCCCATGTTCTTCTGGGATTATTCCGTGTTGCGCTGACTCCCGAGCAACTGTGCGAAGAACACCTCTGGGGTGAGCAGGGGAGGAGGTGGCAAATGCGGTTCATGGGGGGCTCATTGTTGTTGACGTTGTTTCCACCTCTTCCACCTATCCCAGCACCATTACCACCTGTCTCAGCGGCCTCATAAGTGGTACGGCGAGTATTTGTCATCTGCATATTTCAGTAACAAGTAATGATTGAGTGAAGCTGTAATAATTATGAGTGAATGAAAAATTATACCGTACTGAATTTACTGAAGAGAATAAATTCATACAATAAAACAGAGGCACAATAATCGCATCCCAATTAAAACAACATCACTAATTAAATTACTTCAAATGCAAACATCGCGTCCATACAACCGAAGTGCTAGCATACCTACACTGGACTTTTATGCGTTCAGATATCGCATTACTAGCCAAGTTCCAATCACATGCCAAGTCTCATAAGTTCGACACAAGTTACATTAGGTTACATGCCGACAAAAGAAAGGTCATCACGACAGGACCTAAACACTAGCGCAAGGCAATTAGCCTACTCCTTAGGGCCGTCGTCGGGGTCGGAGACGTCACCATCGCCCCCAGGTGAAACTACAGGCTCGTCCTCGTCGCCATCGTCGATGTCCATGCCAGCGATGTCTGGAGGAGCATATGGGCCAACCCCATTGTAGAGCGCGTGAAACTCCTCGTGCAGGTTGACGTTGTACTCCTCTAGCTCATCGACCCTCTGCAGTAGAAGGTCCCTCTCGTTCCAGGCTTCATTCCTTTCCTGAACCAACTGTCCAATCATGCGGTCTGCATTGTTGTTGGCCTGAGTCAACGTATGCACCCGCTGCATAGCTCTATCACCTCTCTCTACCGCCTGGTCCCGCTGTAAGCTCATATCAGCCAACTGCTCCTGCAAACTAGCTATAGCATGCGCCTGCTTCTTCTTCTGCTTTCTTACCTTGAGCTTATCATCACCACGCAAGCCAGTCAAAGTCTAGTAGGTACACTCAAGACCCTGATACGCTCTGATAGTGGCAAACATAGCACTCATAGCATGGTTGTCGCTAGCCTGTCCCTCAGCTGGACCTCTGACCAAAGCACTTCCCTGAGGCTGAACCCAAATAGCATCACGAGGATCATCCCTAGGAAAGATGCTAGCTAGAGCTGCTGCAAGCTCACTAGGAAATCTGCCCATGATGTCCCTGATGACACGAAAAGCTGCTCCCTCTTCACCCTCAACAGGAGTGCGACCCTCAAACTCCAAGTGCCAACCATCCCATTCTGGAGCATCACCAAGAGCAGGAACTATGATCTCTACCACTGCAAGTCCATCCTCTGCTAACTGGCTCTCATTCCAAGAGTACACCGGCTCTTGACCCTCTGGGTACCCCACATCATGGAGCACTCTCCAAAGCAAGGTCGGCATGCCAAACTCGCTCAAGAAGGTGTCCGTGGTGCGGTGCTCCCTCAGGGCCAACTGACGTTGAGGTGCTCTTCCTCCGGTGGACTTACGGGCGGTCTGCTTCGTGCGGGCCATCTGTAGCAAATTTTTTTTATTACCCCGTGAGAACATATTTTAGGTGATACAACTTTTATCAAAATGAGAAAATCAATTTATAAGGGGAGGAATGCATGACATGAATGAAATGCACAAGTAATATGATGTATGTACGTGCCGTACGTTCTCATAAACTTATGAAATAAATAATTTCTAGCGATGAATTCGGTGGCATACAAACGATCTCTCAAACACGTATCTAATATGTTCTACACGATAACGTTGTTATTTACCTGCAGAAGATTCATTTCAGCCTAATTCCCAATGAATGCATAAAAGCAGTAAATTTTATCTACATGCTCTACACGAATCCCCAGATACGCGTACAATGGTAGTAACTACCCGAACCATCGTCCTATTGATGGCATCGCCTCAACGGACGGAATACCCACACATGAGATACCTTTGTAAAACATGCGTAGAACATATAATTACTCCAGCATCATATAAGTATTCACCCTAGATCGGTGGTGTATCCAATCATGCTCTCACAACTCATACTTACCGAGGCGTAGAGGCAAATGATCCATACACTACCACTCAAACAAGTGGCACTCATACAATAGCACGCCATATGAGCAACGAAAGAGAAATATGATGCAAGAACCCCAAGTCAGTACTTAATTAAGCCACCTAGAGTCCTTAACTGGGCATAATGGATATGACCACTGGTACACTTTTTAGTTTGGAACTCATGTTTTTCAAACGCCTTTTTGTTTTAAATACACTTGTGAACAATAACACGCTAAACCATGCTCTGATGCCAGCTGTAATAGAACCGACCAATTATACGAAATTAAGTAAGAAAATCACCCGCCAGAGTAGATGATTTAGCAAACTTAAGCCCGTATAACCCGGTAGTCCGTGGAATCACGAAGGATTTCAAATCAACTCACATACCAGCCAAGATCGTAATAAGTTTAGCGGTCACCATCACATATTACATAAAAGTTTGCATCACAGGTACATCAGAGTTTAAACATAGTTATTACAACCCAAGTTCAAATAGAAGTAGCAGAAGCCAATTGTTCAAAACCACACACACTCACACGGAGTTCAAATACAGTGCCAGCTGATGATCATCTCCAACAAAAGCATTAGACGAGACGTAAGGAATGACCATGCCCATGGTCCTAAGCATCACCCATCGCAGGATAAAGGCAGTTGATATAGTAGCCGTAATACATCTGCCCATCTGCAACAAGTGGGAACAAAACCCTGAGTACGAGAAGGTACTCAGCTAGACTTACCCGATATAACCGAAAATAAAGTGACACTAAGGATTATGAAGGGCTTTATAGTAGGGTAGCTGACTCATTTGCAAAAAGGCATTTTTAGCATTTCAAGAACCTTTCCAAAAGTATTATTGTCAAGTAAATTATTATTAACCTGTCGACTACATTTGCACCTATACTAGAGCAAGCATGTGATTAAGCAAATAATGATAACCAATGATCATTAACAACTTCCATAATGTCATATCCATTATAACTGTCCAAGTGTTCCATCAACATTACTACGATGAAGTAACTCAAGTCAAGTGTTCACTATCCAGTGAACGATGGCGATTCGAATCGATTATTAACCAACTGGTAATTTATTCCTTACACAAACCTCACTCACCCGCTAAAGTGAGGTATCGATCACCGAGTCAACTATCCAGGAAAAATCTCGAGTTTGCCAGGAACCACATGTACCCGGGGGCCGACCGACTGCCTTTCGGTCTTATCATCGCGCCCCCATGTCCTACCACACCTGCTCTAGTACAGTGCACTACGGGCAATCCACTCGGCCCGAATACTCTCCCAGCTTCGCGGTCAAAAGGTACGTTATTCGGCCAGCTAAATGTAAGGCATGCGTTCAACATGACCCGAGGCCCAACAACGGTCGATCCTTAATCGACACAGACGGAAAGCACTACAATCCAAAACCCTGTAAGTCTCCGTCCGGTCTCAACTTCAAATTAACACTTAGTTATACCATGACTACATAGTTATCCGAGCAGATCTAGGTAACCACCTATAGCTCACAGGTGATAGGAAATCACCTGACTTCTACCGGTCTAAGCCAGCTAAGCATTGACTCGACTGCAGATACCAGGGTAATAAGGATATAGTATAACAAAGGTAAACAAGGTATAATGCAGCAACGGTTGCAAACAACTCCTGAACGTAATGCATCAATCAAAGTAAATCATTAATTAATAATCGCAAACCGGGGAGAAAAATGCTCCGGGGCTTGCCTCTCTCGAAGGAGCTTGGGCGATGATCGAGGCACTCTAGAAGTTCCTCAACGTCCTCCTCGTCTACTTTGGTCACTTCTTGTGGCTGCACCTCGAGCTGCTCCTCGGGCTCCTTGGGTATGATGACTGGGCTCTTGGTTTGCGATCCTATATGATGCAGGTGCGTAAGTGCTTATGCAAAAGGTGCATCGGATGAAATGAACACAATGAATATGCTTGCATTCAAGGTAGTCAACATCATCCAAGAACATGTACTACAAGCACATGTCATCTACTGCATTCTCTTCTACTATTAATATGCTAAGTCAACACATCTCATTAAATGCTTCAAAGATACACCAAAGCTTCACTAATTTCTTAATCATGCATAAAGCAACATTTGATTAAACCCTAATTAATAATAGGTTTGAATAGCAACATCTATTTTTATAGCATAGAAAAATCTTAGAAAATTACCATAGCACAGTACTACCCTAAGTAGTCTACCATCAAATTTTTATGGCATTTGTATAAGTGGAATAGCCTACACAAAAATGACAAGCTTAGACCTAAATATGAGCATGAAAATACTTTGTATTATGAAAAGTGTCAAACAACAGATTTAGTATTTTTCCTATGATCTTCATAGCATACAATCACTGTACAAAAATTATCACATGCATGTTTTATACAAATTTTGCTCTCTAGCAAAAATAACAAAAATAAGCCATTAAAGGCACTTGAACTACACCTCATAATTTTTCTACAGGACATGCATAGCATACATTTTTCACAGAAAGTACATCTCAAGAATAGATCAACCAAATTGGAATCATAATTTTCTGATACATATAGGATTTACTAAACCTTTCACAAGATATCAGCAATATCAAGAATTAAATAAAGCCCTAAATTAAAGTATCTCAAAAATGACATGCAATATTTTTACCATGTAGATCTGGTGACAAGAAACACAACAAAATTTGTTTCATCAATTTTGGAGCAATATAACTCGAGATATATATTTTACAAGCTTTTTAAATCAATTTTTGATTAGGCATGTATGATTAGGATGCTTGATGATGCATAATATGCATGATTTGCTGTGCCTAAATGCTTGCATAACACCGGGGTGTTACAGAACCCAACATGAAGGTAAGGACAATTATTAGGACCGTTGAGGCGTTGTATGGAGGATATGCGATAACTTATGGTAAAGCATGGAGGGCTAAGCAGCGAGCGTGGAAGATGATATATGGGGACTAGGAGGATGGGTTTGAGTAACTGCCAGTTCTTTTCAATGCAATCAAAGCGGTGAATCCAGAATGCATTATGAGTACATTCCAAAACCTAATGCATGGAAGGATGGGAGACAGATATTCTTCCATGCCTTCTAGTGCTTCGCTCAGTGTGTCAAGGCCTTTAGGCACTGTCGTCCCATCTTCTCCATTGATGGTACGTTCTTAATTAGCAAATACCAGGGCACACTTCTTATAGCCATATCCTGTGACGCGAATAACAAGTTGGTTGCTTTGGCATTTGCTTTGGTTGAGAAGGAGAACAATGACAGTTGGGGATGGTTCTTGAGGCTAGTCCGGACACATGTGGCTGGGCCTGGTAGGGAGGTTGGCGTCATATCTGATAGGCATCAGGGCATACTTAATGCTGCATGAGAGCAGATAGAGGGGTATGCACCTTTGCACCATCGTTGGTGTACTCGACACCTTGCCGAGAATCTACTCCGGAAGGATGGTGTCAAGGGTAACTTTGATCTATTCTAGGAGGCTACTCGATAGCTTGAGGACAAGTACTTTAAGGAAAAGTTAGAGCAGGTCCGAACCACATCAAATGCAGAAGGCAGACAATGGCTCACAGGTTTGATGAGGGATTTGGAGAAATGGATGAGAGCTCACAACACCGGTGGATGGAGGTACGAGTTTTAGTGTAGCAACATGGCAGAGTCATTCAATAAGTTGCTATTGGGGATACGTGGTATGCCTGTGAATGCAATCGTTCAATTCACCTTCTATAAGCTTGTTGCGGAGTGATGGAGAGATATGGCTCCGAAACCAAAGGCACACCTAGAGAAAGGGCTGGCACACATGAGGTTGCATGCTTTGACCACACCACAAGGACTTATTAGGTCGAGCATAGGGGTGGTACAACGTTCGACGACAAGGTCCGAGAGTCGAGGATACATGTGGTTGTCCTCTAAGATTTCAAGTGCACTTGTGGTAAACCAAGGCAGTATCACTTTCTATGTTCTCATTTGGTGGCAGCAGCTAGGCATCGCAACTATAATATCGAGAGGAGGATACCTCACGAGTTCAGTATCGACATGCTTGTGCACACATGGAGCCCCTGCTTCGTGCCTTTTTGGGACCCTAGAGAGTGGCCTCCATATGATGGGCCGAAGTACATTGCAGATCCACCTTACCGTTGGAATAAGCGTGGATCAAGGCAGAGGACGAGGCACAAGATGGTTATGGATCAGATACCCGGAAGAACGAGGCGTGGGAGAGGAACTCCATTTGTTACTGATCCCGAGCAGTATGAGTGCGGCAAGTGTGGTAGACTTGGCCACAATTCATGAAGTTGCCATTGGCAGATTAGTGAGGTGCGACTATTGGTTCATTTTATTATTTTATATTTGTTGTCTTCATTTAATTAATTATGCATGTCTCTTTTTGTACTTGTATTTGTGTCAAATACTTATACATTTGTAAGTTCATGTTTCATTGTATATTGAAATTCTAATTCATTCACTTTTTTGTAGGATGGAGCAATTCCACCTGCTCGACCCAACGTACGAGGCGACCCACCGAGGACGTCTCATAGTGCTGGGGCAGGTAATAATCTATAAGTTTTGTTCAAAATTTGGTGAACGTACATGTGTTCGTGAAGTAACAGGAGACTATGTTTTATTTGATGCAGGACCTTCTGCTCCTTCGTCCTAGAACCCACAGTGTGTTCTTGGACATGTGGTACAATGACAGGTACACTCCTTTCCTGCAAAGAGCTAGCCTTGATGTCATCTCTTTTCAGGTCCATCGTGGGTTGCCCAAGTTCAACTCAGCGGCCATAACTACACTGGTTGACAGGTATTAAATTGAATCATTGCCTCCATTCATGGCCATTTGTTCATGTGTTTGACTTTTTAACAATTAATATTGCTTTGTCTTAAATATAGGTGGCGACCGGAGACTCACAGCTTCCACCTACCTTTCGGGGAGATGACAGTCACACTCCAAGACTGTCAGAAGATGCTAGGCCTAAGGATTCATGGCAACCCAGTCACCGGGCAGTGCAGGTTAGAGGGCTGGAGTGCACGAAGGCCTTCCTTGGGCATGAGCTTGGCGAGCAAGTGGCTTGCACTTCTGGAGTTCCCATCTCCTGGCTTTTTGACAATTAATATTGCTTTTTCAGATGACTTTATCTTTTTCACATACCACATCTATGTATTTGTTGTTTGGTTTAATTACCTAAGGCATGTTAGGTTTAGTCAAAGGAAACTCTGTACCCAGGTTCGGTACATGTAGTCACATGCCATTTCATGTGTTTTGTGTGTTGATTTATATAATATCGTACGTCGTTAGTTTTTTTTAGCAAGTGTTCACATTTCAATACGTCTGTATCATTAAGCGGAATATTAAGACCATAAATAATGAAAACAACCACATAATGAAAAGTTCAATACTATGCCACATTACACAACATATTAATACTAGAAGTACGTGCCGATAGTAGACATAGGGGCAAATGCACTTTTAAATCCTCAGTCTGAAACGTACTGAGTAAGCAACTCATCATCCGAGTACCAGTCCTCTACCACAACCCTGTTGCTGTGGCTAGGATCACCTGCGTTGCTCTGACCTGCATGTCGCCTATAGTAAGAGGCCTCTGCTTCATCTGCGGCCACTGCGGCCTGAGTGAAGAACGCGTCGTCATCCTCCTCCGCCTGTAAGCCCGCCTCTACTAGAGCGATGAGCTCGCTCAGTCTGCCAGTGTCGTCCTTAGCCTCCTTCGCCTGCATGCTAATCTCTGCTAGAGCGATGAGCTCGCTCAGTCTGCCAGTGTCGTCCTCAGCCTCCTGCGTCTGCATGCCTGCCTCTGCTAGAGCAATGAGCTCACTCAGTCTGCCAGTGTCGTCCTCATGCCCGTCCCCCTCATCAGACAACACAATCGGTGATTGAACGGTGCGACCAGCTCACGATCTATGCTCATCTAACTTCTTCTCCTCATACCTTGCATGAGCCACCTCTACAACATGTTTCTCGCTGCAACCAATCCCTTCATGTATACAATGCAATCAGTTAGCAACGTAATTATATTACATTTAAAATCAGGCAACGAAAAAAAGGCTTTCAAATACTCACTGGCACATAATGTAGCAACATGCTCGTTCAAGACCTGCATCTGTACTCTTGTCTCCTCCCTTGCCTCATTCCTTGCCCTCTCCTCCTCTAACATCATCCGCCTCTCCAATCTCCATTTGTTAAGCCCAACATCGATCGGGTTGCAAATACCGCGTTGTCTAGCAAACTCACGCATCTTTTCTTTGTGATGTTTAACGAATAGGTTGACGTAGTTAGGTCCATATCCCTCTTCCGTGCAATTAGTTGCCTCTTCTTCAGTTCATCCAAGAACTTAGCTTGACCATCATAACATTCCCACCTGCATTTTCTAGTGCTCTGTTCAAAAGAAATATTATATCATATATGTCTTAGCAAAAGAAACAAAATACGATCCCATGTTTACCATAAAAATAATGAACCTCATCATATGCAATCATATGGCCACAATAAAGCCTATTTCAAGCTCCGAAGGGACTAGGCCATAGTTGAATTTAACACCACATTCGCACATGATAGGAGGTGTTTTGTAGATTACCCTTTCTTTCTTCTTTTCCTTAACCCTCCGTGGTTCTTCCGGCCATTGGTTCTTAGGACCATACAACCATTCCTTGAAACGACACTTCGCCATTAAAAACACCTAAATAATGAGACATTAGTACATAAACACATATAGCTCAAGATTTGAACACATACACTTTGCACTTACTTCATGCTTGTTCAACGTATTCTCAGGATTTACCATAGCTCGATCTCTGCAATCGCACAGAGAAGGTTCCTCGAGTCGTCTAACTGCGGCTAGGTGCTTCTCCTTAGCCGTCATTGGTGGAGGGTTAGGGGGGGTGGAACCCACCGCTTGAAGTGCTCACGTGGATATCTCCCTCTAAACCAATCATCGAAAAGGAGGTACCTAGGATCAAACTTGTCTGCACCGTTGATCCACTGAAAGAAAAAGCACCTCTCATAGTTCTACACAACGAGATTCCAACAAAATATTAGTAGCATACTTACACAAATAAAGAAAAAGGATAGTGGAAACAATTTCTTACATTAAAACAACTGCATGTGTAGAAGCAAAGCGCCGCTGTGTCCGGATGTTTCGATTGAAAAACATGGGCCGGGAAACCACAGTCATAGTTAGGGACAGGGAGGTCAGGAGGGACGGGGGCATCTTTGCTAGACACGTTAGGGTATAATTCTCGAGGACGACCCCGTTTTCGCCAAAACTCCTCCCGAAACATTTCTTGCATCTAACAAAACAGATGTAATTTAACAAACATAAATCAAAACATCACAAATAAATGTCAATGAGAACCATAACTACAATACAATCAATTTTGTTCTAAGAAACGAAAGCAGTTAACATTAAACCCTAAACCTAGGGTTTCCCATTTGATGCACAACAATGAACCCATAACATAACTACATACGCCTAGGTTTGCTAGCTTTTTCCACGCCTTGGCATCATCCAACGGTTGTATAATATATATATATATATATATATATATATATATATATATATATATATATATATATATATATATATATATATATATATATATATATATATATATATATATATTGAGGGATACAATGAAACCCTAAGTGATGACGATTCTTAGATTGAAAAATCCGACTAATATATACCGAATCGATGCGAAAAAAACTAGGAGAGGAGCGAGGATACCTTGCTCTCGAAGATCTACGGATCAAATCAAGGTTTTCAAGGTCCAATATGCCGATTCGTGAGGTAGGATGAAGTGGGGAGAGAAAAAACCTGAGAGGGAGGAGAAAAAAGAGGAAGAACGCTCGGGCAGGAAGGTTGGACCAGGGTTAAATGCAGGGAGCTCGGCGTCAGTCACTATGGCGCCGAGCTCAGCGCCGTAGATCTTGGCGCCGAGCTCGGCGCCAGAGTGACTGGTGCCGAGCTCCCTGCCATGTCATCTACCGTGCCCAGGAGCTCAGCGCCAGAGACGCTGGCGCCTACCTCGGCGCTAGCATCAATGCCGCCGAGCTAAGGGTCCATTTTCTAAATTCTTTCCGTCAGGAGTCTGTTTGTGAGAAACTTTCAAAAAGAGCTAAATTGTAAAAAATTCGGTGACTTGGGCTTGGCCTGTTACTTGTTGGATCCACTAGGCGATGGCCCAAGCTGTTATTCGCCGGCTCGCCCAACAGGCCTTAGTGCTCGCTCATATGGACGCCCACTGCCGTGCTCGATCCCCCTCCTCTCTGTCTCGCGGTTCCGCTCGGTCACTCGGCGATGGCAGCAGCAGTGCAAGATGACGGCAACCTGCGCCAACTGGCCCCTGTGGATGTGCAAGAGGGAGGTGGCAACTGCAACTTGCCTCCTGTGGCCATGGAGGAACGGGAAGCGAGGGGCTGCAGGGAATGGAGTTCAATTCGAGGAGCGCCGGTGCCAGCGCTAGCGGCCAGGATGTAGCAAGAGCAACAAAAAGACAGATACGAGAGGTAAAAAATTGGTTCAGTTGTTCATGTTCTGGACATATAGACCTGCTAGACGCCTTGATTGAAGATTTGGAGGAGTGAGGTGATGTTTGGGATTTTTTTTTCTGTACTTTATAATTTGGATATAAATAAATATGGCATATTAGTGCAAAATATTTTTATTATTATTTAGTTTGCTCTCCGTCTCACTTATAATTTTCAGCTGAGTCCGCCATTGCTCATTCTGACTTGGCGTATGTAGTTCAACAGCTAGCAGGATCCTTGGGAGCCCCATTGCACATTGATCAAGCGCATCATTCGCTTTGTGAAGGGCATCCTGTCTACTAGGCTTTATATTGGCAATGGTCCCGTATAGTCTCTAACCAGTAACCACATTCTCTGATACGGACTAGGCAGGCTGTGCCAACTCTCGCCTCTCGGCACTACATGTCTGGTAACTGTGTCTTTGTCGACGATAATCTGCTGCCATGGTGCATGGCCTTTCAAGTGTCAGAGTACAATCTCCTGTTCTAGTGCAGAGGCAGAATAACATGTTGTGGAACATGCCGTTGTGGAGGACAACTCTTTCTGTAGGAACTTCATGTACCGCATGCTTTTCTGACGGTGGTCTACCAGGACAAAGTCAGTGCTATCTATATGACAGGAAACCCCGTTCATCATCGTCACACGAAGCATATCAACATCGACATTTGAACACATCTAGGCCCGAATTTGGTGATTTGAGGTTTTGATGATTGATGAGCATAAGCTTTAGACTAATGTGTGTTTTGCAACAGTATTCATACATTGGAGTTAGTCACAGGTTGAATGGCCACAACCCACAAGTGTCTTAGCCCCAAAGATTCGGATCGTTAATTATTGTATGGCGCAAAGAATACTCATAAAGACTAAAAACACAATAGAGCGAATGTCAGCTTGGTGCTTGAAGAATATCGTTGTAGTGTGTATTAGGGCTCTGTTTTTTCTGTTGGCCGTAGTATTAGGTGGTTGGGGGGTCCAAGGCATCATCTTGAGGGAGTTCAATGCACAAGAGGATACCTCTTGGTCAAGATCGTGGCATTAAGTGGCCCCATTAAAGTGGTTTTAAGCCAAAGATCTCAAAAAAGTTAAATTTTACGAGATTGAACTTAAAACGGACTTGAAAAATTACGCCTGAACGTGCACCAAATGATAGGCTTGAAACCTAGCGGATCATCTGGTGGAACTATGCCCAAGGTAGTTTTACTTAGCCCCAGTGACACACACTGCCTTGACACTTTTGATTAGTACTACTAGCATGTTGGCTATATACAATGTTAAACATAATGGGAAATAATGGATCCTTCATTCGTCGAAGACCTTTCTTCATTTAAAAATAAGGCTCGACCTCATCATTAACATTGACTGCCATGCTCCTATCTGATATAAAACCTTGTGTCCAAGAGATGATCCACTTAGGAGAAAACATTTATTCTACAATATTTGCGGTAAGAAAGGCCATCTCATTTTGTCCTATGTCTTTTTGAAGTCTATTTTAAATATAATCCAATTTTGCTTCTTATGATACTAATTCATGAACTATCTCATGCAAGATTAATGACTCCCTCAAGGATATTGTGCCCTCACATGAAGGCGATTTGAGTTGGAACAACTATATGATCTACAACCAAGTTAATCTAACAGTGACCACTTTAGTAAAAATTTTAAAACTAACATTTAACAAGCATATTGGCATATACTGATGAATTATATTTGCTTCTTAGACTTTCATGTCAGGTCATAGCAGTTTACTATTGATTGATCAGGCAATATGGCAAGAAAGTTCTCATGGACTATACTTAACATCCTAACTTAATCTCACCCATTAGATCATCTCCAACCATCTTTTTTCAACCCACTCTCTAAATCCTCATTTTGAGGGCTATTCTAAGAAAAAACTGCTCTTTAATATTTATATCTCTCCACTCTCCAACTTCTTCTCTAAATCTTGTTTGGCATTTTGGAGAGCCAGCTCCGCCCTCTATCTTTAACGAGCGAGAAACTAGGAATAGAGGATGGTAATATATAGTGATCTAGTTGAAGAAGCTGAAAGACTTTTTTTCATCAAAATCTCTATTCTTATCAATTCGAAAGGAAATAAAGAGACCCTTAAAGTTACTCTTAGATTTAAGTTGTTAGAGGGCACTGTAAAAGAGCTCGTATTGGTTAAAACCCATTCAAAAAGATGTTTGTTAGAGATGCAAATGGAAAAAGGGGCTCTTGCATTTATACCCCTATTTTGTATCAAAATTGTGATTTTGTCCTTGTTATTTTTTACTTTGTGAATTTACCCTTATGTTTTCAAAATGTAACACCCCTAGTGTTACGATCTCGTTTAGCACCGCGTTTTAGGCCTAAGAAAAATTTCGAAACGATTTTCTCGGATCTTGAAATTTGACTTATATTTAAAAGTATCACTCGTGGCGAGTTATATTGAACTAACTAGTTGAGTAGTTCTAGAATGTAGTCCAAAACTAGAAGTTATAATTTTCTAAGTCAGAAGCGATAGACAATGACGCGTTAGCATTTAAATTCTAGATAAATTTCTTAAACACTAACTTGATATTCTTGTATTGCTAGTGGCATCCTGATGAGTACTTTGGCGTGGAGTGGTTCGTAGAATGGTCTGACGTAGCGGGGTTATCTCTAGATTGCTCGAAACTCTTTAGAACGCAGGAAGAACTACGTTCGGTGCTCTGTTCGTGAACCGGCGCGCTGTGCGACGAACCCATCTTGGCCTTCTCATAACTTTTTCCCTAGTCGCTCTTTGGTCGCGCCGAGTGCTTCCCTAGCTAGCTGGTGGCATGGACTTTGGGTTAGTGAAGTTGGCCAAACTTTAACCGCGCTGGTTGGCGGCCTTGGCATTGCTTTAAAAAGCGTGCACGACATAGGTTTCGGCCCTTCGGTCTTTGGCCGCAGTCACCACGCGCTTCTGCGCGATCTGCCGTTTTTGGACGATTCGTTGCCTGGCTACCGGCTGGTCGCCTAGCCGAGCCAGCCGTCGTCGCCACGTGGCCCGTCACCGAGCGTCTGCTCGCGCTCCTGCCGTGCCTTGCCCTGCTGCCGTGCCACGTCCATCGCCTTGCTGCTGCCCGTCGCATCATGGTCGTCCGGTCCGAGTCACAGTGGCAAAGTGACATGTCCCTGCCTCGCTTGCCCCCGCTTGGGTTTTGGCTGCTTTGAGTTCAAGTGCGTCGCGCCATCCGTTCGCTGCGCCTGGCCCCGCGCTGCTGCCGGCCGCGTGGTGCCGTGCTTCCCTGTCCCCTCCCTCGTCGCGCCTATGAAGCTGGGGACGAGCCACGCACGGCACCTAGCTCCTCCTCGCACCCGAGCGTGTCCCGCAGCCCCACGCCACCTCCTCCGAACGTTGTTGCTCCACGGCGACTCGCCGCCGACGCCCTACCTCCGCGCAAGTACCAGCTGTAACACCCCTGGTGTTAGGCTTGCATGATTGCACTTGCATTTCATGAACATGAGCATCATTCATCCATTCATAAGCTTATTTTACATGAAACATGTTATCGAAACATTGCAACATATTGTATATTTCATGAGTGTTGTTTTTGTTTATGAAATGATTAGTGTGCAACACTCAAGTGTAACATGTGCAACTTACTTTAGTGGAACCTAGCTAGTTAGTATGATACAACAAGATCATGAAACATGTGAAACAGGACTATGAAACATAAGTAACATTTCAATTGTTTTCATCGTTTCAATACATTCAGTGCTTGATTTTTTTGTGTGACCAATGTGTGGTATGACTAAATATAATTTTAAACACCTTAGCTATGCTTAGAAAGTCATTAGGAACAATGTTCATGTTGATCATTTTGCCTAATTAAGTTTTTGAGTCATGGTTTGACTAGTTTTGATGCCTAAACTTTTTGATTTGACTGTTTAAAAAGTACAGCTTTGAATGTTTGCATGTCTGAGCAACCTAAAGCAAAGTTGTAGAAAATTTTATAAGGAACAAAAGTTGTTTTATGACCAACTCATGAAAATGTGCACAACATGCTCAAAAGGGTCCCACAAGTCAGAAATTGGGTTGGGTTCAACACTTAGAAATTTTCTAAGTACAAAAACCGAGTTTTCAGTTTTAGGAACTCGACTTTGTCTTGACATAACTTGTGATACTTTGAGAATTAGGTCTTGGTCCTTTAACATGAATTGTAGCTGGTACTTAGGGCTACAACTTGTATCTTGACTGTTTTCACTGATAACCAACGGTTTAGGAGTTATGGATCAACGAAAACACGCTGTCAGACCGGTTGTTTGCTCTGCTGATTGAACTGAATCACTGCTACAGTGCCGACCGTTTTAGTGTTTCACCGCCGCGTGTCCGCCACCCATCGCCGGCCTTCTGCTCGCGCTGGCCATGCGCCACGGGCTTCCTGACGCTGCTGGCCGAGTCTTGAGCACCCCACGCGCCTGCCAGACCAGCTCGCCCGCCCATTTTTCTTTTCCTTTGCCTTCTTCGCTCACCCGCAGCTCCGCAGCAGCAGCCACAGCAACTCCGGTGAGCCCGCGCTTGCTCGCCACTGCAAAAACATGAACTACATCTTCATCACCGCTCCGCCGTGTTCTCCTCTACCTCCTCCACCCCGTGGCTGCACCGATTGGGTCTTGGTAAGGGCATTGGCCGTTTCTTCGCCGCCGCCTCCATGGCTGCGCCTTGTCGGAGCGGAGCTCACCGCGGCCAACCACCACCTATCCCTTCTCGTCATCCGTTCTCTGCTTGGTTAGCACCGTAGTAGCCTCGTGAAGCTCGTACCGAGCTTGGTTGGAGCAATGCGAGCTTCACCGTCACCGGAGTGCTGCAACAACCTCGCCGCCGTCCGCTATTGCCGACGCCGTCGTAGCTAGGGTTTGGTAGCGATTGTGGGAAGGGCATAGATCGACGCGGTTCATCACATAGAGCATGCCGGTGCCGCCGGTTTCGTCAGGGGAGCCACCGTCGGCGAGCTCGACCATCGCCGCGCCGTCGCATGTCGTCTCCCATGTTCTATGTCGATGACAGGCGGGCCCGACTAACACGCGGGTCCCGCACGTCAGTCACCGAGCCGAAGGAGGGAGCCAGACTTGGGCTGCGCTGTGTCGTGGGCCGTCGGATCCCTTCAGGCCGGCCCAGCCGTAGATTTAGGTTTTCCTTTTTGTTTTGTTTATTTGTTTTTCATAGCTTTGTGTATAGATTCAAAAATGTGTAACTCAAGTTTGGTAGATCCAAATGTTATGGTTCCAATTTTGTTGAGTTCCCGGTAATGTCTAGTATTTAATAAAAATATTATATGAGCACATGTTTTAGAAAATTTGGATGAATTAAATAGGACTTTGAAATGTGTTTATAGATGCATGCAAACTTGTTTGAATTTTATCTTGAGTTGCTGTGCTCCAAAAATTATGAAATTTTGTGGGTAATCTATTTTTGCTAAGTACAAGCTCTAGTAAAAATTTGAGAGTCATTGCAAGTATGGTTTTTGAGTTATAGATTTTTCTTTTATCATTGAGTAATGCTTGTGTGAATTTTCATAATTTTTCTATAGATCCAGTAAAGGTAAAATTTGGTGAGTGCTATTCTTATGCTAGAATGATACTAGGAAAAATGTGAAATCTGTTGCTTGACACTTTTAACTAAGGTTTCCTATTTATGCCTTTTTAAGCAATTATGCCTTGTCATTTTTGTGTAGGCTATTTTACTTATCTAAATGCCATGAAAATTCTATGGTAGTCTACTTAGAGTATGACTATGCTACTGTAATTTTCTCAGATTTTTATGAGCACTAGAAATACATGTTGCTATGTAGCCCTAGTTAAAATGAAATAAAATAATCTTCTTTAATGCGAGTTTAGTTGATAATGTTCGCTTTGGTGTATCCTTGAAGCATCTTAAATTGCTATGGCGAATTGGCATGTTAGTACAGTGGTTGTCATAGTAGATAATAGTACATGTTCTTGGATGATGTTGACTACCTTGTAGAAGAGCTTTGCTACGACCTATACATGCTCCTCTACATTTCATGCATCATAATCATTACATGTCATCTCTCCGATGCACCTCTACATTAGCACTTATGTATCTGCATCATACAGGATCGCAGGAGGAATTACAAGTAGCAGTTTAGGAAGAGCAGACCGAGACCGATCCACAAGAAGTCCAAGCACCGGAGTTGCCAGAGGAAGAGGATCAAGGAGAGGACTTGTCGGAGTGTGTGGATCACCAACCTAGTTCGTTCGAACGAGGCAAGCCCCGGAGCATTCTAAGTCTCCTACTTTACGAAAGCAAATTCTTTCTATATATATATATATGAGTTTATATATTGTTGCATTAAGTTGTAGGAGTTGATTGAAACCGTTGATGCATTCCTTACTATCCTTGCCCACCTTATTACCCTTTCCCTGTTAGGTCAGGATCGAATAACTGCATAGCCTTGCTTAGACCGGTAGCGATCGGTGATACCCGATCACCTACATTATAGGTGGTTACTGGAGGAAATTGGCTATGGAAAGAATGATATCCTGGAATTAACCATCTGTGATGGAAAACTAGAGACTGGACGGAAAAAGTTGGAGGCAACCAGACAGAGTTCTAGGGTGCTGTTAGTTTCCGTCTGTGTCGATTAAGGACCGATCGTTGCTCGTCTCTCTTGTCATGTTGAATGCATGCCTCACATTTAGCTGGCTGAATAAAGTACCTTTCGACCGCGAAGCTAGTGGCACATTTCGGGCCGGGATCTACACGAGTGCGCGTATTGGTGCTGATGGGGGTATGACAGGGGCGCGAAGAGTGAGCCCAAGGGCAGGTGCGACCTGATTCCTGGCAGTCAGGCGGTCCCTGGGTACTGCGGCTCTAGATTGTCCTGCGGCTACCTGGAAAGTGTCATTGGTGATCTGTAGCTCACTTGATCGGTGAGTGTGGTTTGTGTGAGGAATAAATCACCAGCTGGTTAGGAATCGATTCGAATCACCATCGCTTCTAGATAGTGAGCACTTGACTCGAGCTACGGCATCGTAGTAATTATTATGGAACAATGATGGTTATCTAGATGGTATGGACAGGCTAAAGCTAATTTGGTAACTGGATGTTAATGGCTAATCATGTGATTGCTATAGTACAAGTGTTTACCTAGATGAATAGGTTATTATAAAGAGGATGCAAAGTATTTAAAATGATGTTTTCAGGATAGCTTATGCTTTTTGCAAACAGGTCAGCTAGCCCACTAAAGAAAGCCTTGCATAATCCTTAGTGTCGCTTTATTTTGGTTTAAGACGGGTAAGTCTGGCTGAGTACCTTCTCGTACTCAGGGCGTTGTTCCCATTGTTGTTGCAGATGGTCAAATGTACTACGGCTATTGCATTAACTGCCTGTACCCGGCGATGGGTGACAACTAGGACCAAGGGCAAATGGTCACTCCGTATCTCTCATCTTATGCTTTTGTTGGAGATGACTACCTACTGGCACTGTGTCTGAACTAAAAGTGTGTGTATGGCTTTAAAACTATTTACTTCCGCTATTTTAGTTGAACTCGGTTTGTAATAACTTTATGTTCTAAACTCTGATGTATCTCCTGTCGTTGTGAACTTTATGTAACGTGTGATGGTATTTGCTAAACTTGTATGATCTTGGTTTGTATGTCGATTGGTTTGAAATCCTTCGTGGTTTCACGGACTACCAGGTTATACGGGCTTAAGTTTGCTAAATTATCTGCTTCGGCGGAAGAATTTCTTATTTAATCTCATATAATTGGTCGGTTCTGTTATAAGCGCCTCCTTGCTCCTCCTCGCTCCTCCACGCTGTCGTGGCTGTTTCCACCACCGCCACAGCGTGCCCAAGCCACAACCCCGCTGCATGGTCCTGTGCCGCACCCGCGCCTCGCCGGTCCATCCGTGCCGGGCCGACTTCTCTAACGCCACTGCAGGGCTCTGTCCCCACGTTGCCCCACACCGCGTTTCTGTCCGCACTGAGTCTGACGTGCTCTGCCTTGGCGTCTGCGCCACCATCGCACCGCACGTGGGACCCATAGTGTTGCTCTCCCTGCTCCTCCGCATGCGCACACGCCGCTCCTAACTCACCCTGTTCTCGATGTTGTCATGTTCCCACCGCTGTTGCTCTTGACCGCGCGCATGCACATCTTCTTGGCGCTGTCCGTGCTAACCGACGCACCATGCTAGCCGCACTGTGCTGCGTGCGTCCCTACCCCCATGCCTTGATTACTCGACCAGTTAGCTCGCCTACCCGCCCAACTTAGAGCTTTTTAATCGTTTCGTTGTCGCTAGCCACCATGACCGCCCTCCCTCTCCTCCTAAATTCGTCGTGCATGAAGTGCCTCCCTTCAATTCCTTGCACTCGCTGGTGACCAAGGTCCATAGCTTGCCACTGCAGCCAACCGTGGTGGGAATCATCCACTAGAGTGAATGTGCGTAGCATCACCGTTGCCGCTGGTCTGTCTGCCGCTGTTACAGAGCAGGTTTGGGGGTATGGCCCAAAGCATCAGTAGCAGTTTGATCGAAGGCGATTTCTAACTCGCCTTAACCTGCTTTACCTGATGCTCGTCTTGGCTTGGTCAGGACCTTCACCGACGACGTGCTGACACGGCCGTGCCACGCTCAGAGCATCGCCGCCCTTCACCGCGCACGTGGCCAGCCCCTTCTGTGGCTTCACCGCACCAACCAACCGTTGCAATGGGACCTAGGTGAGGCCTGGTATCTTCGCTACCCCTTCGCTCTCCCTGTTTCGTAGCCATATCACCGGAACACGCGCGCCTTAGTCGCCATTCGCGTCGGCACGTGGGTAGACATGCCCTTGCACGCCGTTGCCCTAACCATGGGCCGTTGCGGTCCTGCGTGGCCACGCGGACCCTGTGCTGGCTCTGCTTCGCTCACAGCTGGCGTCCCACTGCCTTGGAGCCTCTCCCGGTCGGGTCTGGCCACCGGTCGCCTAGCTCTGTGCCGTGCTCTGTTCCAGGGGTGGTCGGGGACCATGGTAATGCCAAGACGAGTAACTTCGGGGTCCTAAATGCAAAACGTGTGACTGAAGTCAATAGTGTCAACAGTCGTAAGGAAAAATTAGAAAGACTACGAGGTCTCTTCTGCTAAACAGACGTCCCGCCCTAGGCTTTTCCAGCTGGACCGGCCTATCGACGCCGTGCCTGGGCCATTCATGCTGCGTGGGCCGCTGGACTCACTGGTCCACTGCCCTGCTGCCATCGCGCGTCGGTCCGGCCTGTCCGGGCCGCTCGCTTCCGCGCGGTGGGCCTGTTGGTTGTCGACGCGTTGGGCCGCGCCTGCCCCGCCTGGGCTGCCGTGGCTGCTGGTCCAGGCAAGCTGGGCTGCTTCGGGCCCAGGGGTCTTTTCTTATTTCTTTGGTATTTTGTTAATATTAATAACCGGCGACATGCTTGGAAATTCAAAATAAATAGTAGAAAAATCATAAAAATGCCAAACCAGTTTTGTTTAGTTCCAAAAATCATGATCTACCTGTTAGTATATTTGGTTCACATAGTTTGATAATATTCTGGGAAGCTCTATAATTAAGTTAAGGTGCTTAATATTGTAAAATATAAACTTGTAGGAATTTCCATGATAAATTGGTAATCTTGTTGGATCTAAAAATTATATAGTAGGCTCCTAGCAATATTAAGTAACCGCTGTAATTATCACTTGGAAATATATTATGACAGGATCGTGTAGAATGGCTTATATTTAAAATCATGATCTACAATAGGCTCTTTATCCTATGAGTCTTACTAGTATGACAGGATCATGTAGAATGCCTTATATTTAAAATCATGATCTACAATAGGCTCTTTACCCTATGAGTCTTACTAGTATGATAGGATCATGATATGCTATAATCCTGATCACATGTTTATATTCCGCTGTTACAATAAATTGTTCGTAACTCTGATAATATGATTATATTCCGCTATTATATTAATAAATATTATACTCTGATGTTGTATTAAAAGTGATGTAAGAAATGGTTCAGAATGATGTAAGCTTTATTCTCTCATTTGTGATCCTGATGGCAAAAATGTGGATTTTCGGGTTCTCCCCTAGGATGTGCTCGACGGACCCGAGTAATTTAATGTTCTCCCCTGAGTGCTTAGTGTCTAATGGAAGACAAGCACTCCTGGGAGGCATTAGATTAGACGGTTCTGCCACAGGTGGTATCAGAGCGTAAATGAGGAAATAAGGCTTCGAAAACCTTTTCTAAATTAAAATTTGACAACAAATTCTTTTTAAAAAAATTAGGACGTTTATATGTGAAGTATATAAGTAGCCCTATTACTATGGTTATGTATCCAAGATAGTTGGCACTCTGCTGACTTAGGTAGGCTTAATCAAGTTTTCTATAGGTACACTGACTCGAGCATAGTCTGATAGTATCGACTAGTTATAGGGAGAGAACGATATGCCAAAAATCTGAGAACGGTTGCCCTATATGTTGGCAACAGTGAAATGACGTATAGGACGTGCATTCATGCATATCCTATTTATGCATTGTAGCGCTAGTACTGCTTGTAGATACGCTACCCGTAGGTGTCATGTGTGTCAGATTGATGTTGGATTGTGCACGACTGCTTTGTTCCTATTCTAGAGTTAGGTCTGCGCTGTGGCTTCGTGCTCCACGTTCGCTCATGGTTCACGCCTGTCGTGATCCACGTCTCCCCGTACCCCTTTTCTACGCTCTTATCGAACCCTTGCCCTGTAGTCGTACTAGTCAGTAATGGCATCACACGTCGCCCGCCTTGAACGTGTGGAATTTGGTCGATTCATCGTAGTGATCCCACGCGGGAACCCTGGTGAACCGCGCCAAGACCACTGAATGCTCCGCCTTTATATGTAAAGCCTGGCTTAGCTATTAGTATCACCCCTCAGCGCACTTTAGCTCGCCTAGCATTTCCTTTGAGCCCACATTTCTTTTCGCTCAGCCTTCCTTGCAACCACCGCCAGAGATGGCAGGAGCCTAGGTTAGTACCTACTGCCTAAACGTTGAGGGTTTTCCCAGAATCCTGCATGCCACCCTGCAAAAGCTCGGAGTCAAAGATCATCCCGAGTATGAGGGCCGTGAGTATGAGGAGCATAGCACCAAGCGGTGTGAGGTTACCATCTACATCGGGAAGAGTGAGCAGTTCCCCGACCTCACCGAAGCCTAGAGTGTGACCGCAACCGGGTTTTGCTTCGTCAACACCTACCAGGTTGTGGCCTACAAAGCCTTGCGGTACCTTTGCCAGATCTATGAGGAGCCTATTGCCCGTACCCCCATGTGGTTCTTTCCACCTTTGGATAAGAATCGGCGGGCATGGAGGGCTCGCATGGAGGCTTTGCAGGGGGGGATGCGCAAGAGGACAGTCCCACTGTGGTGCACTTGACCACGTTCTTGCTCGCTCTAGATGAGCAGTATGACCATCAAGCCTTGGAGCTGAGGGCGTGCCTTCGGCGTGCTGATGAAGCCGAGATCTTCAACCGGATGCTCTAGGTGTAGCTCGCCGAAGCGCATGCCAGCGCTACAGCTACTGAGAGCTGGGAGGCTACCATGGAGGAAGCTCTAAAGAAGGCTGATGATCAGCATGTCCATCAGCTGGGTGAGGCCTATCTATTCACTATGGCCAGGCAGAGGACATTGGCTATTGATAGGTAGGATGCCCCGATCTTGGAGGGGCTCCCTATCCACCTGCCTGAAAGAAGGTGAACCAGTGATGCAGAACCTCCAGCACCTCCACCGTCGGAAGTGTTAGAAGCAGAACCCTTGGTTCCTCTCACTCAGCCATTGCCACGAGAAGATGTAGAGTAGTTGCCTTGTAATGCTGTACCCGTAGTAGTAGTGCATTTCGTCGCTGTCCTCGGTATGGTACTCTTGACGTTGTTGTCACCCGTAGTTGTTGAGATCATCCGACCGTAGGTGAATGCTATGTCGTGAATGGGAGCCTGAATGCCTATACGTTGTACCCATGTAAGATCGCTGGAATATGCATTTTGTTTATTTCGCTGTGTTTATTGCATTTATCTACCTTAAGTTCGTTAGATGTGCTTAAGTTTTCTAGGGTCATATTAAGCGGGTTACAAGAGAATTTGACATTCAGATGGTAGCAGATCAGCCGTAATTGGATGTTATTGGACACTGTATCAACTAATTGTGGGTGTCCCAGCAGAACACTTGAATATCTTTAAATCAAATCTGCCGTTGGATTTGAATCCCTTGTCCCTTGTTGTGAAGGGAACCTTTGTTGTGGAATCTTCCTTTGCAATACCCCCTTACTCTGTGGTCTATGACCCCACTGCCTTCATAGCATGTAAGTTGGTAGTAGTGCCTGGTTAATAGCTTATGGTGCCGCGACGACATCAAGGGCTCCCTGTGGAACAGTTGCCACATGGTGACGCTGCTCGGCACACACTGGTATCGAGGTTGTGGACCAAGTACCTTTACCAAGTCACACCGCCATACTATTTTATTATAAAATTTTCTCCTTGGAAATATTCGGGTGTTCAAACAAGAAATCCACAACGGGTTGATGTAGAAGTGTTCTCTCAAGGTAAACAAGAGATGGTTTTGAAGAAAGAAAGTATGACATGGTTTGGTTTATGGGAAAGATGAATGTGGTCGAGTAAAGGAAAGCAAAAGGAGACTAGTAAGGAAAGTTAGCAATGGATAGTCAGGAGTAATTAAAAAGTCTGAGTGGATGTCATGTCTCAAGCCTGTGTTTAGTTGACCGCGCTACGCATGCTGGGTCATTTCACCGTGTGCCCTACGAACGCTATCTGTATCGGGCTCCTAGCTCCCCATTTTCGCGTGGCCGCGGCATCGTGCAGTGCTCGCCGTCTTTGTGCACTATGCGTTTCTCCTTTTTCCCAGCATCCGGTCGGCTCTCGACTCTCACGCCTCGTCCCTCGTACTAGACCCCCCTCTCCTATCCCTTATCATCTGTCGCTCGCGCAGTGAGCGCATCGTGACTGATCTTATCTCCCCAGCATGACCCGTCTGTGTATTCCATCCATGCCGTCTTTAGTTCCGGTGTGTTGCGACTCACCACTGTTCGCCCCTATAAATACCCTTGGTCCTTGTTCTTCTTCTTCATCCCCATTTCCTCTCACATTCACAGCAGAGATATGAAATCTATTCAACGTTGTGAAGCTAGGTTCGTCAGTCTGAGGTGATGGTGTAATCTAAGGAGAAGAAAGGATCCGATTCGTCGTAGAAGTTCAAGTTCCCTTTTGGGTAGTTAATCTTAGGGTTCACGATGTTCTACTTCTCAGTCAACTATTTTTTGATCTGTTGGTGCTATGTCATATTTTGGATAATCATCTTCTTGTTGTTTCTCCATTGTCCTCGTCTATCTTGACTGCTGGAGTAGGTCTCGGTTGTACCAAGTTGCTCTTAACCATGTATCCCTAGATCCCCATGTGGTTTAGTATTCGAAGTCATGTAAACTTTCGTGTAATCCCTGATCTACGAAATGTAATCATGTTTCCCCTCTTCCGGTTCTTGCTTCAAATCTTGGGACAAGATTCTTTTTAAGGGGGGTTGGTTGTAATACCCCTGGTGTTACGATCTCGTTTAGCACCGCGTTTTAGGCCTAAGAAAAATTTTGAAATGATTTTCTCGGATCTTGAAATTTGACTTATATTTAAAAGTATCACTCGTGGCGAGTTATATTGAACTAACTAGTTGAGTAGTTCTGGAATGTAGTCCAAAACTAGAAGTTATAATTTTCTAAGTCGGAAGCGATAGATAATGACGCGTTAGCATCTAAATTCTAGCTAAATTTCTTAAACACTAACTTGATATTCTTGTATCGCTAGTGGCATCCTGATGAGTACTTTGGCGTGGAGTGGTTCGTAGAATGGTCTGACATAGCGGGGTTATCTCTAGATTGCTCGAAATTCTTTAGAACGCACGAAGAACTACGTTCGGTGCTCTGTTCGTGAACCGGCGCGCTGTGCGATGAACCCATCTTAGCCTTCTCGTATCTTTTTTCCTAGTCACTCTTTGGTCGCGCCAAGTGCTTCCCTAGCTAGCTGGTGGCATGGACTTTGGGTTAGTGAAGTTGGCAAAACTTTAACCGCGCTGGTTGGCGGCCTTGGCATCGCTTTAAAAAGCGTGCACGGCATAGGTTTCGGCCGTTCGGTCTTTGGCCACGGTCACCACACGCTTCTACATGATCTGCCATTTTTGGATGCGTCGTTGCCTGGCTACCGGCTGGTCGCCTGGCCGAGCCAGCCGTCGTCGCCACGCGACTTGTCACCGAGCGTCTGCTCGTGCTCTTGCCGCGCCTTGCCCTGCTACCGTGCCGCGTCCGTCGCCTTGCTGCTGCCCATCGCATCATGGTCGTCCGGTCCCAGTCGCAGTGATGAAGCGACGCATCCCTGCCTCGCTTGCCCCCGCTCAGGTTTTGGCTGCTTTGAGTTCAAGTGCGTCGTGACATCCGTTCGCTACGCCTGGCCCCGCGCTACTGCCGGCCGTGTGGTGCCGTGCTTCCCTGTCCCCTCCCTCATCGCGCCTATGAAGCTGGGGACGAGCCATGCATGACACCTAGCTCATCCTTGCACCCGAGCCCATCCTGTAGCCCCACGCCACCTCCTCTGCACGCTGTTGCTCCACGGCGACTCGCCGCCGATGCCCTGCCTCCGCGTAAGTACTAGCGCCTCCTTGCTCCTCCTCGATTCTCCGCGCTGTCATCGCTGTTTCCACTGCCACCGTGGTGCGCACGTCCGCACGGTAGCCATAGCGCGCCTAAGCCGTAGCCCCGTTGTGTGGTCCTGTGCTGCACCAGCGCCTCGCTGGTCTATCTGTGTCAGGCCGACTGCTCTGACGCTACTGTAGGGCTCCATCCCCATGCTGCCCCGCACCGCGTTTTCGTCCGCACCGTGCCTGATGTGATCTGCCTCGGTGTCCGTGCCACCATCGCACCATGCTCGGGACCCGCAGTGTTGCTCTCCCTACTCCTCCGCATGTGCACGCGCCGCTGCTAACTTGCCCTGTTCTTGATGTCGCTGTGTTCCCGCCGCTGTTGCTCTTGACCGCGCGCATGCACATCTTCTTGGCGCTGTCCGCGCTAATCGACACGCCATGCCAGCCACACTATGCCACGTGCGTCCCTACCCCCATGCCTTGATTACTCGACCAGTCAGCTCGCCTACCCGCCCAGCTCAGAGCTTTTTAATCGTTTCGTTGTTGCTAGCCACCATGATCGCCCTCCCTCTCCTCCTAAATTCCTTGTGCACGAAGGCGCCTCCCTCCAATTCCTTGCACTCGCTGGTGACCAAGGTCCATAGCTTGCCACTATAGCCAACCGTGGTGGGAATCATCCACCAGAGTAAGCGCGCGTAGCATCACCGTCATCGCCGGTCTGTCCGTCGCTGTTACAGAGCAGGTTTGGGGGTAAGGCCCAAAGCATTGGTAGTAGTTTGATCAAAGGCGATTTCTAACTCGCCTTAACCTACTTTACCTGATGCTCATCTCGGCTTGGTCAGGACCTTCACCAGCGACATGCTGACACGGCCGCGCCACGCCCAGAGCGCCACCGCCCTTCACCGTGCATGTGGCCAGCCCCCTCCACGGCTTCATCGCACCAACCAACCGTTGCAGCAGGACCTAAGTGAGGCCTGGTATCTTCGCTACCCCTCCACTCTCCCTGTTTCGTAGTCATATCGCCGAAACACGCGCGCCTTGGTCACCATTCATGTTGGCACGTGGGCAGACATGCCCCTACACGCCGCTGCCCTAACCATGGGCTGTTGCAGTCCTATGTGGCCACGCGGACCCCACGCTGGCTCTACATCGCTCACAGCTAGCGTCCCGCTACCTTGGAGCCTCTCCTGGCTGGGTCTGGCCACCGGTCGGCCAGCTCTGTGCCGTGCTCTGTTCCAGGGGCAGTCGGGGACCATGGTAATGCCAAGACGAGTAACTTCAGGGTCCTAAATGCAAAACATGTGACTGAAGTCAATAGTGTCAACAGTCGTAAGGAAAAATTAGAAAGACTATGAGGTCTCTTTTGCTAAACAGACGTCCCACCCTAGGCTTTCCCAGCTGGACCGCCCTACCGACACCGTTCCTAGGCCGTCCGCACTGCGTGGGCCGTCGGACTCACTAGTCCACCGGCCTACTACCGTCGCGCGCCGGTCCGGCCTATCCGGGCCGCTCGCTTCCGCGCGGTGGGCCGATTGGTTGTCGACACGTTGGGCCACGCCTAGGCTACCGTGGTCGCTGGTCCAGGCAAGCTAGGCCGCTTCGGGCCCAGGGGTCTTTTCTTATTTCTTCGGTATTTTGTTAATATTAATAACCGGCCGCATGCTTGGAAATTCAAAATAAATAGTAGAAAAATCATAAAAATGCCAAACCAGTTTTGTTTAGTTCCAAAAATCATGATCTACCTGTTAGTATATTTGGTTTACATAGTTTGATAATATTATGGAAAGCTCTATAATTAAGTTAAGGTGCTTAATATTGTAAAATATAAACTTGTAGGAATTTCCATGATAAATTGGTAATCTTGTTGGATCTAAAAATTATACAGTAGGCTCCTAGCAATATTAAGTAACCGTTGTAATTCTTGTAGCTCTAGAGTAATTAGGTTGCTAGATAGATAATGATGCTCTATTTCGAATAATGAGTAAATCAGTAGAATGAAATAAAGAAACAACCTTGGTTTATATAACTAAAATAATTGTTGGAAAATAACATCTTATTCGATAGCGTGGATAGGTAGCCTAAGTACGGTCGTTGTTAGAGCTAGCCCATTAACTCGAGAGGCGTACGTCGTATTTTATGAGTCACGATTGCAGTTGATTAATTGCACCTTTGCATTGCATCGCATGCATATCATATAGGTACGATGATGAATCAATGGATCGATTGAAGGATGATTGGGAATCCGCAGATAGTGTAATGTTATTGTCTCCAGGAGATGATGCAATGGGCTTTCTATCCAGTTGATGGTGGATGATCTAAAGATGCAGATACTAACTTTTTAATATATATCTTACCCAGACAAGCCCCGGTGCATAACCCCTACTATTCTACAGTTTAAATTATATTTGTGTATTAAGTTTTAAGGAATTGAATGAAACCCACTTGCATATATATCTTTACCCTATGAGTCTTACTAGTATGACATGATCGTATAGAATGCTATGCTACAGGACTCCGGTAGAAGTCGAGTGATGGCTGTCACTCGCGAGAGATAGAAAATATATTACTGTATTATTATCACTTGGAAAAATATAAATGGTGGAAAGGAAAAATGGTGACCGGGTAGGGATATGGTTTGGGTATTGGTGGGTGTAAGAGGATGTGTCGCCGTGGACTTAGGGCATAGCTTGGTTACACTGTTTTCCCTATCTGGTCGGTTAAGGACCGATCATTGCATAAGCCATCGAGGCAAGTCACATATTTTATTATCCCGAGCACATACTTATGTATGGGTGCTTGGAAGACTTGTTGCTCTCTTGTCGTGGATTCGGCTCTTTTTGGACCGACTATCAGGGTTTTATTTTGGTGGAGAAGGTTCTTGCACCGCACTGAGTCCGGGACTTAGAGGCGGAGGCTTAGAGTCCCAGTTTGGACGGGGATCTGGACACCTGGGACAGGAGAGTGATGGGTTGGTCCTGCTTGTACCTTGGGTACAAGCGAGGCGTGTGTTTTTGGGTACCCAGCTGGGGACATTGGTTCGCGAATCGCTGCCGAGTCGGTACGGCTTGTCTTGTGTGTAGTACCGTAGTAAGAACTAAAAGATGGAAGATAGAAAGAAAAGGAAATCTGATTGCTTGCCATCTGCTTGAAAGTAGTACATGTGCTTACATAGAATGGTTAGTTAATGAACCAATGCGGCTATTAATAAAAATCAAATATAAGGACGCACACTTAGTAATGCTTTCTACAAATGCAATAAACCCGCAAGCCAGATAGCCTTGCATATCCTTGGAGGCTTTTCTTTCCTCCTGTCGGGTAAGTCTTGCTGAGTACAATTGAGTACTCAGGATTTTATTCCCCCCTGTTGCAGGTGACAGGTGGATGTTTAAGCTGACCCTTGTGTATGGATACCTCCTGGTAGGCTCAGCGAGGATTCCTTTACGCTGCGATCATAGTTTTTATTTACAACTCTCATCAAATGTTTTTATAAATGAAAGTTTATAATCTGTTGGCATAGTTGTTATATATCAATACTTCATCATGTCATGAATAGATATTTATTTTTGCTGTAATCCTGATCATATGTTTATATTCCGCTGTTACAATAAATTATTCGTAACTCTGATAATATAATTATATTCCACCGTTATATTAATAAATATTCTACTCTGATGTTGTATTAAAAGTGATGTAAGAAATGGTTCAGAATGATGTAAGCTTTATTCTCTCATTTGTGATCCTGATGGCAAAAATGTGGATTTTCGGGTTCTTCCCTGGGGTGTGCCCGATGGACCCGAGTAATTTAGTATTCTCCCCTGAGTGCTTAGTGTCTAATGGAAGACAAGCACTCCTGGGAGGCATTAGATTAGACAGTTCTGCCACACAAAACGTACCACTTTGCCCCTATTCCGTCATCCTCCCCTAACGGTGTTAACTTTTGTATAATTGGACAAAAATGCCCATGTGATTTTGCCCTTGGTTCTTATGAGTATTTGTGATTTTACCCCTGGTTTGGATAATACATTTATATTGTGTTTTGACAAAAAAATGTTACATTTTGTCAAATATATTTGGCATAATTTATAGTTATTTCAAATTATAGTTAATATTAAAAAATATTCAAAATTTTGACAGCACCTTAGCAACAAATCTGCACCATACCAACATGGGCACACAATTTGGATTGGGTACGAGCTTTGGGTTGGGTTATGTGGTGGGACCCACCAAATAAAAAAAACGCTATATAAAGGTCTTTCTTCTCTTCCTTGTGACCTCGCTGCGCTCCGTCACCCAATCCTGAACACAGACGGCGCCTGCAGCAACTCCTTGCTGACGGCTCCAGCCTCTATCCCCCATAGGCGGCGGATGAGGGCACCCTTAATGATATAAGTTAGCACCTCTAAGTCAACTTCTTCAATAGTGCTACTCTCTCTATTTAGAACATGTCTAGGTTTAAAACTAGAATTATGTTTTAGTAGTTCTTAGCAATATTTCACAGTAAGATTAGGTTCACATAACACTCTCACGTGATCTGAAAATATATGTACGAGCCTAGCTCTTTATTAAGACATAGCTTTTCTCTATCTTCTGTTAAAAAATATGTAAACAATGCTAAGAGTTGGCTTATGATTCGGCTATTGCGACAGGCGTCGGCGGGTGCGATGCTTCAGTTGCTCCTGCCGGCGCATGCGAGGAGTCGGACAGGCCGCGGCGGGTGACGCTCCTCCTCCTCCGCAGACCACGTGGGAGGCGGAGGGCGGCGGGGAAGCGGTGGCCGGCATCCGTCGCGGCTGTGTGACAACGGAGGACAGCGGCGACGTCCCTACACTGCTGGCTGAGCACCGCGGCCGAGCGCCACCGTTGTCCCGCATGGGCCTAGCTCCACGGTCGGGAGCAGCCGCCGCCCCGTGCGGGCCTAGACCTAGGGCGGGAGTCGCCGCCACCCCGCGTGGGCCTAGCCCTGAGGCCAGGAGCAGCCGCCGCCGGATGCGCCCGATGCCCCTGCTCGATGTACCAGTCTGTTCGGCTGGTATTAAAGCCGACTGATAAACCGACTGAAGCTGTTTTGCTGTGAGAGAAAAATACTATAGATTCTAGTTGATAAGTTCAAGCGAACAAGCAAATAGCCGCGACGCAGCACTCGCGTTTTCCTAGTTGGATGAGGGAGAGGATGAAGATAAGGATAAGGGGCATTTTTGTCTTTTTCGCGTTCATTTTTACAGATTTTGAATTTTTTAATTTATTTATTCCATGTCTATCTAACGGCATCCTAAAATACTAGTTTCATGTCCATGTGTTGCTACAAGACAACTAAATTTTTTTACTAAGAACACACGGATCGCACGTTAAGATAACAATACTGTAAAATTAAATACCGATGTTAAAGTGACATTTAATCCAAAAGGCAAATGTCACGGAGAGCGCAGCGTCGCAGACTCACAAATTGTGCTGTATAGATCTTTCCATGACGCGACTAAAATAATATTTTATATCGGCCGAAAAAAATCTCTAATATCTTTTTTTTTGCGCAAAATAAATCCACGAATAAGTTTCGCCACATCTCCATACCATCCTGTGTAGTATATATGTAAATATTAGTGTCTATCACATGAGTAATACTGCGTGTCTTAAAAAATCTCTCACAAAATATTAAACACAAAGTATGTTATACTCACCGTATAAATATATGTGGCTTAGGTCTATTCCACGCAGGCATATGCTGTAAAATAAGGTATCCAATTAAGTGTCTGTGACAAAATTCACCATCAACAATATATAGATAGTTAAATCATAGGTATTATTATTGCAAGCAATGATGACTCTGAGTTAGTAATAGTTAAATATAGCAATGTTTTTTTTTACTGATGAATTTCAATTTGAAGACATCCTCGTTGCATTCAGAAATATTATTGCAAGCGACAGTGAACATATTTTTAACATGTTAATGACAACATCAACTGAACAAAGTTAGTCTCATGTCATTTGGAGGCATATTTATTTTCTATATGAATTTCACAAGATCTAGAAAAATATATGCACTATCTTATTTTCAGATTGATAGCTTCTTCATTGTACCTCACGTCTCTTTCATAAAGCTTTTAGCCCTTCAGCATCTTATTTTCAGAAGATACGAAGTGAAGATGGTCGTCCTTGGTCCTCACCTCATGGACACAGCAACGAAGTGATGCTTGAAGGAGGTTGGCAGTGTTCCCCTAACGCTGAAAGTGCATGAAGCCTGCATGTCAGAAAACACACAAAAAATCAAGAATTTTTAAAATGCAACAACCAAGATTAAATTTTGGCACCAGGGGAATCAAGCTCTCGATCAATATGCCACCCTCCAACCTCGAACTTAGTGCTGAGAGTAAGGCCCCGTTTAGTTCCAAAAATTTTTTACATAGTAACCGTCACATCAAATCTTGCGGCACATGCATGGAGTACTAAATGTAGACGAAAAAAAAACTAATTACACAGTTGGTCAAGAAATCGCGAGACGAAACTTTTGAACCTAATTAGTCCATAATTAAACACTAATTACCAAATACAAACGAAATGCTATAGTGAGCCAAAATCCAAAAATTTTTGGATCTAAACGCACCCTAAGAACAAATAGCTGGCCCTCAACAAAAAGGATAGTACCAAGATTTACTGCTATATATGAACATTCAGTGCATGAATCTAGGCAACAGCAATGGAGAGCGATCAGATGTGGCTACCGACACCAACGCCCAAAACAGAGTAGAGTGAAAAGATCATTGTGCAAACACAACCACCGCCACTCCAAACTCTAGCTGGACAACAAATTACTAGATTAGCTTTTGAATTACCTAAATACTCCTGGACGCACCTGGAGTATCTCTGAGCACCTGGACGCACTTATTGACCATATGAGCGCGAGGCTGCTGAGCACAGCTGAGCGCTGTAGGAATTTGTTCTGCACAATTGCGGAGTAGAATCAGACAAAAGCCCACAACGAAATCTGAACAAAAGGTATTTAAACTGCAATTATTTTAACCAGAAGAATCTAGCTAAGTCCAATACGATGGATGAATAACAGAGATAATGACCACGACTTTTACACGAATCATTCGGTCAATCGGCCTCTGTCACCACTGTTCGACATGACTATGATTTTTACATGAAATATTTTTATGCATCGATGAGTACGGGCGGGGTGACGGCGGGGCTAGGCAGGGGCTTCGCACCTGGGTCTCCCGCATCCAGGTCACCGCCCACATCGCGCAGGGGCTAGAGTAGGTCCATCACCACGCAGGCGCCGTCCACGGCTGCATCTCGATCTCTGCCGCTATCGTATCCTACCCGGGCCTTTGTGCGCAACCGAACTCGCGGTCCCCACCAACGCCTATGAGGTCGGCGACTCCCCTACACGGCCTCGGGCTCCAGCGAGCCGTCGCGGATCTCGATCAGGCCGCTCTCCTCCGCACGGGCCTTGGTCGTTTGACGGCTGTGGCAGGCGACGGGGTAAGTGCGGCGGCAGGGGAGTGACGGGACGGGGGCTTAGGGACCAGCAGCGGTGGGGGTGGGGTGCGGGCGCCGCGGGGGGGAAGGCGGAAAAGATGGGGAGGTGCGCGACGTGTGCTTGGACGGAAGGGGAAGGGGAAGGGGAAGCGAGGTGACGGCGGCGCCGATCGAGGAACCCGCGAGCAACCCGTCAGCGTTGCGGTGCGGGGGCGTGGGAGAGGGAGAGGGCTTCAGCGGCTTGGCGTGCGAGGAGGCGGATGACGACGGGGACGGCCGCCGCCTGCCGTCCGTGACGGGGATCACGCACTGTCTTACCAGAGCCGATCTGCGCGCAGGCCATGTGAGGTCCCGGACCGCCAGCGAGATGGGGAGGGAGAGGGAGACGCGCTGGGGTCGCAGGGGCGACGGGGAGGGAGAGGAGGCTGCGGCGTGGGATCGCACGGGCTGCAGGTCGACGAGGCGATTTTTTTTTGTCACCTCTACTCGTCCTGCCGGGTAGACACCTATCGTCCTGCTGGGTAGACGTTGAGGTTAGAAATTTTTTAGCTGTAGATAGATAAGAGAAAAAGATCGTAAAGTTAAAATCATAAAGTTAAAAAATAAGAATAAAATCATAATTGAACTCTTGAACAGGGACAAAGAACACAGTTTTCCCAAAAAAATAACACTTTGCACAGCTTAAAAAGAATTCAATTGCCATGGACAATTGTTTAGTATAGAAACCGTGTATGTTTGAGACGAAATTCTAATGACCCTGATAAAAAATGGTTTCTTAGATCACCCTACTGCAACAACAAATCCTTTTAGTTTGAAGCTAGTAGGTCCTGTTTGGTTTCCATAAGTCAGGTGACTGAAAATCAGTGACTTATAAGTCATGCCTGTTTGGTTGTAGATGACTTATAAGCTCATGCCTGTTAAGTGAAAGGTGTGGACCCTACGCGAAAAAGGGTGGCTTATAAGTTTTAAGTAAGGGTGAACCAGCTTATTTCTTATAAGCAGGGGTGACTTATAAGTTGGTGGTGTTTGGCAAAATCAGTCACTTATTTCACTTTCAACTTATAAGTAGGTAACTTATTTGGAACCAAACGGGCCCTTAGATTATCATACCATATACGTTTTGAGGAGCGAGAACCTAATTCAGTATGTTATCTGTATATGTGCTTCATTGCTTTGCCTTCTGAAGGACTGAAGTTGGAAATATGTTCTATGCTGAAGGCACTGAATGAGCATCTGAGGATCCTGCAGCTTGGTTATCTTTATCTGAGGATCCTGCAGCTTGGTTATCTTTCTCGCTTAATCTTCGTTTCATCGTTCTCTTAATTTCCTCCTCCTTCTTGTCGACAAACTGTATAATCTCTTTGAAGCTGCCAAGGCGTGATGGCCTCCGCTGTCTTTCCACAGCATCAGTGGCAGCAGCAGCATCATCATCATCTGCTGCAGCTGCAGCTGTTGCTGCTGCACTGGGCTCACCAGCAGCTTCAGAATTGGAGTACTTGTTATACTGCCAGCATATTCGTATGAAAAACACCACCAGAGCCAAGAGACATATCAGGGCACACACGAGGAAAAGGCCCCAAAAGCTTCCGAGGCCAAGCCTGGTTGCTCCCACTTCGCTGTCATCAGAGGAGCAACTAGGCCGTGTGAACCACTCGTCGTGAATTCTCTGAAGCTGGCCACTCTCTGAGAGTTGAAGGATGGCTGTCGATAAGTCTGCAGCAAGGGGGGAGTCTCTCTTGAATGCCTGTAAAGAACAATGGAGAAGAATAAATTATTTCAATTGCAGTACCAAACAGGGATGTATGCTTCCATGAGATGCAATGGGAGCAGTTATCAAAACAAGGTGAACAAATACAGAAAAGGTAGAGAAAGAAAGACGAACATACAAAGCCCCATCCCTCCTTGGTGAACTCCTGTCCCACTATTCTGAAATTGCAGTGGTACGACAGGAAGACCTCAACATATGGCATCTCATCAACAATTGCAGCAACACCGCCATCTTTTGGTCCACGTTTAAGGGCATCAGCATACTCCTGGATCGTATTTAGTGGTACCAATCGATACTCAGGAATATTGAGCTCTTCAATCAGGTAATTTCTGGTAAATTTTCCATCCTGATATCCAATAGGTAAACCACTTGAAATCAAACTGTCGATCCCAGTTATTCCTGATGCGAGCTGTTGGACTGTGAGGATTGACGTCAAGCTAGCAGTATAACTTGAATTGATGATCAGGACAACGAACAACCATATGATCAACACAAATCGCCCAAGCGTGCTTACAGTGTTCTGTCCTGCAGTGAGTTTCTTGTCAAGATGTTTCCATCCAGACAGGGAAAGGATCATGGACGAATTAAGCATAATATCATGTGATGGATCTAGTGGACTTACTGTGTGAAAAGAACATTGTTGAGAAGCTAAACCTGAAATATAATAATGAAATGTCAGTCAATTAGAAAAAATTACCAACAAAATAATGAATTTCGACCAAGCCAGACTTGGTAACCCAGGATAAAATACATTCCTAAGTAGTGACAGAAGCATACCAAAATATTGTTATAAGTTGTCGTCGTGGAGAGCCTCGAAACTCCTCATTACTCCGATGCTCAAGAATCCAAACAACTATCCCCACAAAAATAAAAAGAGCACCTGTTACACACCACATCTCCAATGTGAACGGTTTAAGGAAAGCCCAGGCACTTGAAGTTGCTTGTTTCACTGGTGCTACTATCACAAGCCCTGACTCAATATAAGGCTGTGTGAATTCTGCAATCTTTGTTCTGTTTCTCACAATAGCAAAGTCACCTACAGCTGCATCTAGGGACTAAATGAAATGAAAACAAATCAGAGGACTGACAACAAAATGGTAACATACAACGAAAAAAGAATGAGAACATACATTGGCAGCAACCATATTAATAATGTCATCATAGTTAGGATTCTTTCTGCCATCCCCAATTGTTATGAATTGGCATGGAACTGGGTAAGGAAGCAGTTTAATTGCTGCATTGAATATATCAATGCAATAACCAGTCACATTATCAGGGCCCTTTCCACCTGCCACTAATTCCTTAAAGCTTGGTTTCATTGGGACACCAACCCTCAGAGGCTGGCCATTGTTCGGGAAAACCCACCCCTTTGGAGTAGTGGTGGAATCACCTGGCCAAACCACATTGTGGAGCCGCTGGGCAAGTGAAGAAGTATTTGGCGGCTTCTGATACAAAATTTCAGGAGCAGCAACAGAGAGGCCTGAGTAATTGGACCAATAGCCAATCAACCGGGAGCCAGAACCACCGATGTTAAGGATGTCATAAGCTGGGTGTACCAAATTGCGATCTGAATTAAATTGGACTGGACCAGTTAGGCCTGTAAAATTTGTGAGCAGAAGTTGCTGTAGCATCTGCTCGCCACCATCAAATATCTTGAGAGTTGATAGATGCAGAGTGCTGCCATTAGAATCATGCAACATTGGATCTGTAGAAAAGTTGATCTGCTGCCCATTATTGAGAAATTGATCGATACCACGAGCAACAACCCAAACTGAGTCATAAGCATAAAAACCATATGAGTTCAAGCCAGAAGTAATACTTCTATTACGAGCCGCATTATTCCATTTAGATGTGAACTTGTTCTTGGCATCAGATTCAGGAATGTGCGAGCGAAGAACAATCAGTCCCTGAAGATGACTCATATCTTTACGATCTCTAGACGTCGAGGAATCCAGGACAGCAGCTAGCCAGTCAGTTACTATCCAGACATAGCCACTGGCCATCATCTGGAGCTTGTTAGCAACAGAAAATATTCTCATCCCTGTGTCAGGATTGACATGCACAACCATGACCCTTGATTCCATCATATTTGCTTTAAACAGTACATCATTGATCACTTCTGTATTTGAATTCGGAGGAATAGCTGCTTTATATGAAATCCTCGCCCTCTTTGCTGCAAGCGCATCACCAAGGGCAGACACACCACCTCGCCCATAATCATCGTCAACGAATATAGCAGTCACCTCTTTCCACTGATAGTAATCAACAATGCTAGCAACGGCATTCATTTGGAAGTAGTCACTTATGGTTGTCCTGATGAAGTACGGATACTCTGATGCAGAAAGAGTAGGATCTGTAGCCGCAAATGATAGAAGAGGTACATGTAACTCATTAACAACATGGGAGATGACATGGCCTATCCCGGAGGATTGTGGGCCAATAACAGCAACCACATTTCTTTCCATTAGCTGCAATGCTGAAACAAAGTAATTTTTTAATAAATCAGTTCATGGACCATCCAAGCGAGCAGCAGGTACAGCTGATTAATCAAAGTTTTCACTTTTGTAAGTTTTCATTCTGCTTATATGGTCTAACTTCCTAAAACTTGACTCATGCTAATCAACAGCCTGTTCGGCTGGTGCTAATACGATCGTGGATTACTACTGCTGGCTGGTTTAGTGTGAGAAAAATACTGTTCTGGCTGGAAATTTACGATCGTTTACGACCAGGCGAACAGGCTGCAAACTTTCTTATATGTGACAAAAACAGGAAAACTAGTGTTGCTTCACACAAAGAGGAGCAGTCTTCAATGTATGACACAAGAAAGGAAAAATGAATATTGCATGAGAAGAAAGTGAAGGCTCGGATGCCCCTTAATAGTTAAGACATGTTTCTTGCACCATACAGAATACCACAAGCGATTTCATATGTTGTGCCATTCGTGGTACCACTGTACCGGTATGCTTTTCGTCTGTTTCTCTTCTATTACCAGGACAGTCTGGTTAGCAAAACTCTCAAGAAAGGACAAGGTCATCATCATAATTTCAAGTAGCAGTTGCTTTCTTCATTTCCAGTTTAAACATTACCAAATCATCTCATGAGACACGAGGCAGGCAATTATTGCATTTAGACTAATGAGGGAGGACTGACAAGTATAAATAATGAGCAAGAGGGCACCTTGACCTTAGTTCAGACAGATAAAGACACTCAAGAAATAATACATTGAAACGAATATCACTTGGCAGTCAACATTTAGGTCCTATAAATATGGGTTACCTAACCCAAGAGGGACTCTGAAACAGGGAAAAAACAGTCCAACAATGGTAACTCAATGAAACCGCAAATTGAATGAATTTCCAGAAACAAAAACGGATGAAGAGAACATACTTTCTTCCTCCATGTGCCAAAAGACTCGATACTGCAAAAGAGGACGGGGAAGGAACAAAGCAAGGCTACTAATAAGTATTACTGTAATTACTGATTACTAACTCTCAACGTGCAAGTTCTGGCATTCTGAATCAAGCAGTGGCGCCCACTTTGTTTCTTTAAGGGCGTGCAGATTGCAGATCAATATTTTACAAGGACCGCCATACCTATAGAACAGATGCACAAGTCAGATTGTGCTGGCATCTTCTCCACCACTATCATCTACTCCCGTTGTAAGTTGCTAAAAAAAAAAACTCCCTTTATATATATCAAGAAGGCCTATGTTTAAACTGTCGGAGGGTAGAGGTCTTAACAAACATCTAAAGAAGTCCAGAAATGAGCACTCACACGTTACTCTGTTTGGTTACCCTCATTTTGCTCGCTGCTGCTAGTGCTAAAGCTGGAATTTTTCTTCGTGGTCACCACTTCACTTTTGTGAATAGTTGGAACTGTAGACCGAATCATTCCAATTAAAAGAAAACAGTTCGCTCGAATTAGCAAACAAACATTTAGTCTGCAAGGCTGACCTCGAATCAAAACCATTGTTTTTTTTCAAACAAAAAGAAAAGGCAAAATTAGGAATAAGAAAACAAAATCGGTATTCTAAGTTCAATCTTCTTTGCACTCGAAATCTCTAGTACTACTAAGATGAGCAACAAAGAAGACTAGAGACGGGAAGAGCAGAGAGGAGCCAACCTTCGATGGTCCCAAGAAAGCCGCTGCAGTTGGTGTCCTGGGCGAGCAAGTTGAGGTGGGTGCCCGCGAGGACGGTGCGGTCGGCGTTGACGTCGTCGACGGCGAGCTCGATGGCGAGGCTCGCGGCGCGGCCAATGGTTGAGTCGTAGGTGAAGAGCGCGCCCACGGCCACCTCGCTGGGCCGCGCCGCCGCCGTGACCGTGACCGCGGCCACGGCGAGCAGCGCCAAGCGGAGGAGCATCACCCGGAGCAGGGCCATTGGCCTAATAACACGGCCAACGACGAGCCTCACTTCATTCAGGCCCGCATCTCCGCCGCCGGATGAGTCGGCGCTACAGCAAGAGCACCCGGCGCCGTCGCGGGCCGGAACCTTGGGGCGGGTCGCATCGGATGGGTGGGTCCTTGGAGCAATGGGCGGCGGAAGGAACTGGCCGGGGGAGGGGAGGCGCGCGGCAGGGTGTTTGGTTTCGTTTCTCACGGCCGGCCGGCCAAAGTTGGACGCTGATGGGAGCCTGGGAGGACCGAGGACCTGGCGGAGGAGCTCTAATAGAGTAGAGTACCGTCGGAAGGGAAGGGAAGGGAAGGGAAAATCAATATGCTGGTTCGTTCTGTGACTGTGAGAGGTGGCCTGGCCAGGTGGGCACCAAGAGGATGACAAGCCGGACTCTCTGCTCTCCCCTCTCTCTGTAAACAGGATTACAGGACAGCTCGACGGGCGACTGCTGTATCAGGATTCCGATTGAGAACAGCCAGCTACGTACGTACGACTCGTCCAAGCTCCGAGGCTCCGTTGCGTGTCCCGCGACAGCAACGCGGGGTACGTATCGGTTGGCCAGGGACAGTGAGCGTTGGCGCGAGCGCGACCCGGAGGAGAGGGCAGAGCCCAGAGCAGAGCATGATGTCGCGTGGCATTCGCAGTCACGGGCTCAGCGAGTCAGCGCTGGAGGAAGGAGAAGGAAGGCGAGAGGGAGATATTTTTGCAAGGAATGGTATATATACGTACGTACGTCGGCGATTTGCAGCCATGGAACGAATAGGATGATGATGATGGATCATGCATTGCCGAGGATGGATTTATTCGAGTGGTACGCGACAAGGAAAGGCGAAAGGGGTGACGATGAGGCACAGCAGGGGCCGGCCGTCGCGTGTCCAAATCGTGCCCCTTTATTCCGTTTCAGCACTATTCAGGATCTGGTCACTGGTACACAAGTACTAGGAGTCACACAGACACCGCTACCATGGATATGGATGGACTCTGAACTTTTGATATGCTGATGAGTACAGCCATGCAGCTGGAAGCCTGGGATTTTGGTAGATCATCAGGATTCCTTGCTCCACCTCCGAGGGACCAGCTTTTCAAACATCAACCCAAACTAGCAATAAGTACTTGCTCTGATAACAGACATATGAGCCCGTTCGGCTCGACTTGTTTCGCTTGTTTCTTGTTTCAGTTTATTCTCTTTCACAGAGCATTATTGAATCAGTTGAAACCAGCTAGAACTAGTTGATACATAGGGGCAGTTCGCTGGTCTGGTCTGAACCAGCCAGCCGGCTAATCCCCTCTCATTTCACTGTTTACAAAACTAGTCAATAGTGTTTTTCTCTCACAATAATTCAGCCGAAACAGTGTTTTTCAGTCAAGTTTCAGACCAACGAACGGGGCTATAGTAGTTTTGTGTACCAACCGAACGGGCTAATAACCCTTTTCTAATGTGTTCCACACTCACCAGCAAATTTATTAGGACTCATCATTCATGAAATTTGACAAGTATAAGGTACCTCTTCAACGCGGGATACATTGCCCCTCGATTAGCCATGCCACGTAAGCCTTTTTTTTTTACTATTACCGCACATCCCCTCCGAGTCCCAGGCCATTAGGCACCGTTCGGTGCTACTGTTAAGCATGGTTTAGTTCCTTCTCTAGAGTTTTGTCGATATCCCATCGGATGTTTGAATACATGTATGGAGTATTAAATATAGACTAAAAAATAACTAATTGTACAGATTACGACTAATTTACGAGACGATTTTTTAATCCTAATTAGTCCATGATTTGACAATATGGTGATACACTAAAGCTACCGTAATATGTACTGATGATGGATTAATTAGGCTTAATAAATTCGTCTCGTGGAGTACCGATGATTTTTGTAATTTGTTTTATTATTACTATCCAAACACTTCCACGTGATACCCCTAAACTTTAGCCTTGGATTTAAACAAGGCCAAAAATTGAAGGACGGAGTCGGCCTCTGGGACTGTTCATGTGGGGCCCTCGATGCTCTAGCTGTTGCCATGGATTCATCGTCGTCCGCATCGCACCAATATCTATACCTAATAATAAGGGTCTATCTCGTCGTCAGCCCTTCAACCTCGCGCTCGCGCCGCTCATCGCATCTTCTTCAACCTCGCGCTCGTCCTTGCTTACCTGCTGCTCCAGAGCTCCTGCTCAACTCCCTCATGGCGAGCACCTCTTCCTACAGGTGACGCTTGCCGTCGTCATCGACGCGCTGGCTCCAGATCTAGGGTCGGCCTCGGCCATTAACTCACGGCTCCGGGCGACACTGGGACGGACGACGAGCTCGAAGCTCCAGGCGGCGCAGGTGTGTCCGGCGAGCTCCGGGCTGCCGGGCAAGAGGCAGTGGCGGTGGCAGCGGGCGACCTCGCAATGGATAGGAGGCGTTGCTCACCTGTGCAACGGGAGGGAGTGATGCAGGGCACGAAAGGTTGACAAACGATGGTGCATGGGGCAACTTGGTGGGCGGCGGTAGCGCATGGTGCGCGAGGCGACGGTGGCGCGGCGGCAATGCGTGCCGCGTGCGGTGGACATCGGTGGGGTGTGCTGCTAACAAACGGAAGGGGAGGGAAGATGCAGGTGACTGATAGATAAGCAAAAAACCAAGCGACTGAGAAGGATTAAATCTGTAATAATAAAGAGCCAAAATTTCTGCCACAATTTTTTTCGTCCAACTCCGATCTCTACTCGGATTCTGATTTCTTGTCTGGTAATCCTCTTTTCAAAGTGTCGTTCAGTTTGGATCAAATCTTTAATAATTTTTCTTTCCATAATTTTCCTTTCCTTGATTTGTGTCGCCGCCTCCAACGTGATGGACTCCCCGTACGAATCCGATAGGAGAAATCAAATACAATACAACAACTCAATAAATAAAACGGATGCAATAGGAGAGACCGAATACAATACAATGACTCAATAAATAAACTGAATACAAATTGGGTTAAATTGAACACCAATTAATCCAAATATGCAAGGCACCATATCAGCGCACGCGAGGCGGCGCGAAAAGATGCTGATCGGAACGACAATGGCGTGAGGCGTGGAGACGACAGCTCGGGCAACGGAGGGGCAACCTGATGAGACGGCGATGTGAGCAAGACTGAGGCGAGGAATGGGCGACGACGACGACGTAGGGCGAGGTCAAGGAGAGAGGAGACGGCGACGCTGGCGCGGCTGCCAAGTCGTTGGGGCGTGCGGCCACTAGGGCTTCGTCGCATGTACCTGCTAGGCTGTGGGGACGCCATCACGTGGAACTACTGGGGCATGGTCGTGTCGGGGCTCCGTGTCTGCCAGGGTGATGTGATTGTCAGCCCATCAGGGCTCCATGGAGTTGGAGGCCTCAGAGTACGAGTGGATGAGACCACGTGACTCCCACTCCAAGCTAGCAGATAAAGGATGAGAAAGAAGAGAAGAAGAAAGAAAAAAAAGAAAGAAGAGAATAAAATAAAAAAAAGAAAGAAAAAAAAGATACGGTATTGTGTTTCCCATTGATTAATTATGTGTTATTGGTCTCAACTTTAACAAATTTTGCACGATAAAATGTTTATACACTATAAGCGGTATGCTTCATTATATTTGTTGATTCTTTAATGATATAATTGGAAGTGAAAGTGAAAACGTGTGCCTTTGGCCCTTTATATTCACCTACGCTATGGCATAGATGCAATTGATTACTTAAGTGGAAGAAAATATATTGAGTCAAAAACTATAGCTTTCTAGACAACACAACGTACATATCAAAACTTTGAATGACGCTATATCTTTCCTCCCGTTACAATGCACGAGCACTTTTCTAGTAATACTCCCTCCGTTCCTTAATATAAGCCATATAGTTTTTAGCACCAATATTAACGCACGGTTTGGGGAAGGATGGGAGACCAAGAAAAAAAAGAAAAATCAGGTCATTTTCTCTCTCCTAATCAGATTGCTTCCTAAATCTAAGGGATTAGTAGGGGCATGTACTATGTACGGTGAAAAGGTTTTCAAACTAATCAGCGTGGGAGCTGATACGTACCTATATTTTGAAATTTTCTTTAGAAATCTATAATATGGCTTGTATTAAGCAACGGATGGAGTAATAAAAAACCAGCGTCGCACCTCGCCGTCTCCGCCCCTACTCCGTCGCTTCTTTTCCTCTCCCCCGTTTGATCCGGCAGCCGGCCTTTCCGGCGGCGTCAGCGGCGCCCGGCCCATCCTGCGGAGGCGCGCGGATGCGGATGCGGCCGCCGTCCCTTCCGGCGGCGGCGGCGCACGGAGGCGGCAGCCAGTCCTGCCGGGAGCTGCGCTCGCGACCCTCATCTTCATCTCTGCCTCCAAGCCTGGCGCTTCCCCAGGTCTACCTCGCCGCCGTCCTGATATAACGAGGTTGGCGTCCTCCTCTTCTCAGTCTCAACCTGGGGTCCGATGGGGTTGTTGCGGCCTTCTCGATGTGGAGGTCAGTTTGGTTACATCTTGGCTAAAATTTCTATTCGTTTTTTCCTGAGGTCCTACACCTACCGCTGGACAGGAGTGGAGACTCCAGGATGCACCACCCCTCCCCCTCCGCTCCAGAGATGCAAAGAGGGCATGACGGTACAGCTGAAACATTTTGAGGTGTCATTTGGGACGGACCGGCTTCAGTGGTCGCCACCCCATGCATGCCAACAAGCATGGTAGCAGCCAGGTGCCGAGCCTCACTCCTCCCTTTTAATCTCTTCTATGTGCCGTCTACGAAACACTGTTTATGGTTTCTTCTTTTCTGAATTTTTTTAACAAATGTTTTGTTCAATTGTCACCTGCGTAGGATCTGTATACCTGTGTTCCAACCTAAAAGTGATTTTCCCTGCTTTAGTATGTACATTTGCCATGTTCGCTCGGCCGACAAGCCATGACTTAAAGTACGGTTCACTCATTCATTACGAACGAAAAATACTGTTCATTGACTGGAAAAGTACGGCTCATAAATCTGCTGATGAATTCGTGTGGTAAATATTTCTACAATCAGCTCGCTCTTACGAGTATAACTTAACAAATGGATGAGTCTATGTTGATAGATGTTCCTGCAGATTTATGATGACCTCATGTACATGTCTCAGGTATGATTCATGTGCCTTCGTATTTAATGTCATGTCATAGACTGGCAATCATATTAGAATGTTTCCACATTTCATGGGCTTGCTTTTTGTTAGTTGTTGAAAAGTAAGTCATATCACTTCATCATAGTCTTCTTTGATTAGGTTCATGGATTCTCTGAAATGTTAGTTTCGGCCGTTAGGACATCTTAGGTTATCAATGAGCATATAAAAATTGACTTCATTCAACTCCGCTTCCTCATGTTACATTAAAGGGTCATTTTGCAATACAATCATTAATTCTTCTCCATGTTTTACGCTTGTGGTCTCCATGTTCTATGCATTGTTGCTATGTTAATTATGCATCTCCATATTGGGAAGCATGATGCTGGTGGAGGCAATCACGGTTATGTCAGGTGGAATGTCCATCTCGTGGAGAGGTTTTTACACAGTAACAAAATTAATTTTTATTCATTCGACCATTAATTTCTATGCAACGTCGGTGTCAAAAACTTTTCTACGCATCTTGACCGGTGATTCTATGTATCGAATCGGCCATCACATGTCATGATTCAAATTTCAAATCTTGGAAAAAGACGAGAACGTCTACATGTTTCTATGCTCTCGCTCATAAGTTCTATGCGTAGACGAAAGCATGATCTGGTGGAGGCAATCACGAATGTACCAGGTAGAATATTCATGTCGCGGAGAGGTTTTTACGCGGTAACAAAATTATTTTTTATTCATCAAACCACTAATTACTATGCAATGTCAGCGCCAAAAACTTTTCTACTCATCTTGACCATTGATTCTATGCATCCAATCGGCCATCATGTGCCATGATTCAAATTTCAAATTTATGAATTTTAATTTTTTTCAAAAACATATTCATAGTGGATCTTGAATCGTGCACAAAAATATCTAGAGTTCAATGGTGAAAATTATTTTTGAATCGGATGCTTCGTTGAGGAATTATAATGAAAAAACGAAAGCGATTAGATTGGATGCGTGCATGTATGCATGCGTCAGCTCTATCAGGTTGTGTCAGGTGGAACGTCCAGCTCGCGAGGAGGTTTATATGTGGTAACGAATTAATTTTTATTCATCCAACTACTAATTTCTATGTAACATCACGATAAAAACGTTTCTACGCAGCTTGAACTGAGCTTTTATGCATTCGATCTGCTAGGTCTACACTAGTCTCCTACCTACGCGCGCAGCCGTGTGGACCTAAATAGTTGGGCTAGCTGGGACTCTTTATTAGCTATTTGGAGCCCTGGGCTCCACACACACACATATATATATATTTATTTAGTCAAAGCGTCACACCTACTACGTGTTCGTTTGGGCTTGTTTGGCTGATAAGCTATGGCTGAAAGTACTGTTGACTGATTTGGTGTGAGAGAAAAATATTATTTATTAACTAAAAAGTACGATTTATAAGCCAAATAAGCCTAAACAAGTTATTTATTTACCATGCTCCGTGTGCTATTGTCTACCATGCTCTGTCACTACACTTATACTTACACGTCTGTAATATGCCGGCGCAGCAATAGCGCCCCTAACGTGCTAGTATTATAACATACACACACATACACATACTATAAAAGAAGAGGGAAGCCCTTTAATTTGTACAACATGAGGAAAGAATGGTCTTGTGGGTTTATTGGGCAACAGACAACAGCAAAGCTTCCATCACTTTCAGAATAGTCGATGTCAGTCCAGCGTCGCCCTAGACCTGCCTAATAAAAGGTGTAAAGCCACGTCGCTCTCGATCAGGCAAGTTGGAACCGCCCGGTAGAAATCTCTCTGTTTTTTAGATAATGGAAATCTATGTATAATTTGAATCAAAAAGAAAAATCACTGTATAATTTCCATAGAAAACCAAAGGAGTTGTAATTTTAGTCCATTAACCGACGTAGGAGTACATTTCATTGTACGGTAATGCTCCCTATAGGGCGTCTGTCCATCCCGACGGACCCTGTTCACATCGCTCACACGCTCTGCGCGCTGCGCGCCCCTGCTTGTGGGATGGGCTCTGCCCTTGCCCGCGTCGCCCGCTCGCTTTGTACGCTGTGCGCCCCTACTTGCTGGATGAACTCGGCTCCCGCTCGCGCCGCGTGCCGCCCCACCCCCTGCGCGCCATGGCGCGTGCCCCCGCTCGGACTCGCGCCTCCCGTTGCGACCGTGCTCCATCCACCTACCGTGGCCCATGCCGAGGTTCGTGCTGCCGCTGAGCTCCACGCTGGCGACCTCCGTGCCACTCCGTGGCATCGAGCTCCACGTCGGCGTCGAGCTCCTCGACGATGAGCCTCTATTTTCGTCCAAGCCGCAAGTAGATGTTGCGCTTGAAAGCACATGTTGCAAGCGTCTGTTTCAACTGCTTCAGATCTTTAAGAATTATGTTACAAGTGTTTTATATGGATGTTGCATATGTTGCAATGGCTATACACGTATGTTGCAAGCGTTTGTTTCAAATGTTTCATTTGTTTTTTTTTTCAGACGTATACTGCAAGTGTTTTATTTAGATGTTGCATATGTTTCATACATATATTACAAGTGTTTTTATTTAAATGTTGTGTATGTTTTTGCAATGGATTTTTATGTGTTTCACATGCACGTTTCAATGGTATTATCTGTCTTCACACGCATGTTGCAAGTATTTTATCTGGATGTTTCGAACTAGTGTTGCACGGGTTTATAATATGACTCACCTACAGCTGCAGCTGTTGATGCGCCGTGCATGACTGTGGGAAGCGGAGGGATAGGAGGCATGGGGCGCGGGAAGCGGAGAGGGACGCGCGGAGAGCGGCGCGGACGATCCCCACCTGAACCTGCGCGGGCGAACGTGGTTGTCCGTTCCAACTTCCGGCCGCTAGTAAAATCGGCGTCTTCAACGTACATTCGCAGCACAATACTCCTAGTAGTATTTGTACAGTTACCGTTGGGGTCGCACACAGCTGGCAGCTGGGAAACAAACAAATGCTCGCGTCCAAATCACTTCGCTTGGACACGATCAGTCGATCACGGTCATGACACTAGAAATAAAGTAGTATAAAATTATAAAGACAAAAGATAAACATTCGCTTCAATCTTTATATTATTTCCTAGGTTTGTCGGGTGATGTTCTCTCATGTGACTATCCATGATGAAGTCATGATACAGTCGGACTACATGAAAGCTTAGCGGGATTTGTGTATACAGTACCCGGGTGAAAATCTTTGCCTCATACTCATGAATTTTTTTTATTTTTTTCTTCTTCTCGTAAATACTATTTTCAGAGCCGCATTAAAAAAAACTTGACATTTTAGTTTTCATCTAATCAAATTATCTTAAATTTAACCGAATTTTCATAAAAATACTAATATTTGTATTATCAAATAAGAATAGTTAGATAACTAGGGAATAATAATAATAATAATAATAATAATAATAATAATAATAATAATAATAATAACAATAACAATAACAAAAACAATAACAATAATAATAATAATAATAATAATAATAATAATAATAATAATAACAACAATAATAATAATAATAACAACAACAACAACAACAAGAACAACAACAATAACAACAACAACAATAATAACAACAATAATAATAACAACAACAATAATAATAATAATTTCTTTTGCATTTCATCAAATTTAAGATTGTTTGACTATCAAGTTTATTGGACGGAGAGCTTGATTAAGACTAAGCAGGACCATGGACACCGCTAAAATTAAAATCAACACTGTTTGGTGACACCCTCTCCTATTTCTGTGGTCAAGCCCCGCCTCTAGTAGCATGCATGGAAGAGAATAAAACTAAGATTCAGGTGAAAACTACACCATAATTTTAGTTATCGTTAACTTATGCTAAATTTACACTCCAATTTATTATATTTTAGTGTAATATCTAGATGTAATTTATGTAACTACAGATTCGTGTGAAAATCTTCTCTCCTCCGTCTTACTTTTAGTGACTATCAACTTATATTGGATTTACAGTCATACTGTACTAGATTTATGGTGAGGTCATCGAGATGCCTTCAGCGACCCTTGTTTAGACAACAGACCATACGTTGCTACAGATGGTCACCTCTATTGGGGATGTCGTTCTTGTGAAGGATGCATCTGATGAGGAGGAAATTAGATGCACAAGTGATAGTGAAGGACCCATCTTTCACATTACCATCAAAAAGACAATCCTTCCCACTTTATGTCTGAGGTTAAGTAAAATGAGCCCCAACTGACAGTAGATCCAACTACATCATCTTCTTTGTTTGCCATGGAAGGATGAGGACCAGGCATCCCGTCCTGTTTTCCCCCTTCCGCCACCGACCATGACAACAAAACGCCAGCATAAGTCCTATGAGGCATCGTTACTTCGTCGAAATGCCCGTCTCGCTCAATGCAATATTCTAAAAGATTTGGGTGTTATTGGAAATGATGGAAAGTTGAACGAGAACACAGTCCATGCCTATATAGACTGTTGAAAGGTCCCTAGTTTGGTTTTAGTAATTGATTGACAACCTATGTGGACTAATGTGTTTAAATGTGAGACACGCAGGTGATTAGTTCATAGGTACACTTGTGTGAGCAACTCATGCCATGACGGTGAAGATGGCTTGGATTTGTTGCATGGCTCACACATGTGATGAAGAAGCTCATTGCATATGGGACATGACATTGAGTCATGTGACTAAGGTGGAGATCAAGATAAGAGCTGGCTTGATGGACCGGTTGCAAATGTGAAGGGCAAGTTGGAGGCTTTGGAGCGATGGACCGCGTGGCGGTGAAGCTTGAGCAAGACTTGGCGCCGATGGACGAAGGCAACGTTGAAGAACAAGTGAAGTCAAGATCGATGAACCAATAATGTCACATGATGATATGAAGTGGATCATATTATTTGTGATATGGTTGGTGCATGTGTTGCATCAACGATAGAGGAGATGAAATGGAATACGCAAGGCAAATGTATAACCTATAGGGCATTTCATTTCACCGATCATAGGTGTGTAGAGAAGTTTATGACCGGGTTTATGATAGATGGTCGTACTATCAAAAGGGGCAAATTGTTTGCATATTGGTCATCTAGTGCCACTCGAGTGATCTAACTTTGCATCGTTGCTAGGATCAAGTGGTGGCGTGGTGATTTGAGTGACTAATCCTTTAGAAAATGATTGTGAAAGTGCTAGCACATTTGCACATGATGTTTTACACTTGGTGGTGTTCGCACATTTGCAAAGGAGAAGTTGTTGGAGTTGATTTGGATCAACTTGGTGAAGCTGGAAATCAAGTTTGAGCTGAAGGTGGCACCGCCATGGTCACCGGACTGTCCGATGTCTAGGATCGCCGTATTTTTCCAGAGAGCATCGGGTTTGGGTTTTGGTTGGAAGGTGGCACCGCTACCCATAGGGCAGTGCACCACCCCCTATGTCCAGCGCCCACTTGTCCAATAGCTAGTTTGAAATATCCATTGCAATTCGACCGTTGGGGCACCACCACCCCTTGTCCGGTGCCCGCACGTTGCTGTCCGGTGACCGCACAGAAATGTGCTACTTGGCTCCAACGGCTCTATTTGGCTTGGGGGCTATGAATAGAGGTGGAGCTCAGCCTTGGGATAGTTGCTAAGCACCCTTAAGCCTTGGTGGCTTGTGTAGGTGTGCTTGGGAGCCCTCTAACTCACATACGCTTGATATTGATCATCTGATTGAGTGTGAGTGTGATTCTAGTGCAATTGCATCATGAGGTTGCATTGGGTGGCACTAGGTGATCGAGTTGCAAGCCGGTGGTGCTTGTTACTCTTGGAGGTTGCCACCTCCTAGATGGCTTGGTGGTGGTCTCTGTCGAAGCACGCAAGAAGCTTGTGCGGTGCTCTGAAGAAGAGATTGTGAGGGGTACCATGCTCATCCCGCGGGAGCCATGAAGAGCAACACTAGTAGAGCATGTCATTGAGCTACCCTCACTTGGTTCGTGAGGTTCTTGCAGTGCCCAATGTGTGGGCTTGGTGTGGTACCAATTAGCCACCGAACCACCAAGTGAACGGTCGACACAACGGGGACTAGCGTGTTGGGAAGCACGTGAACCTCGAGATAAAAATCACCGTGTCATCCTTGTCTTCCCATTGATTTGCATCCCCTTTACACAATCATGTATTTACTTTCTTATACATTGTGCTTGTTTAGTTGCTCTTGTAATTAGTTGGCTTGTGTAACTTGCTAGTTACCTTCTTGCTTATGTAGCATAGAAGTAGCTCCTTTGCGTGACTAATTTGGTTTGTGTAACTTTGTTAGTCACATTGCTTAGTTTGTGTAGCTAAGTGAGTTGCACTCTCTAATTTGGCTTGTGTAGCCTTGTTATTGAGTATTGCTAGTGGGCTTAGGAGCTTTGTGCTTTTACATCACTAGCATTTGTAGGAGCTCCCTGGTTGCCAAAGTACTAGTGCATAGGTTTGTGTGACCTTACTTTAGAATTGATTAGATGAGCTTTAGCTAGCCCGACACCTTTGTTGCCTTATTAGGATCTTTATAAGGTGCTTGTGAACTTAGATAGAGGGGTGTAGTCTTGCCTTGACCGATTGAAATGTCCTAATGGCTAGAGGGGGGGGGGGGTGAATAGCCTATTAAAAATTTCTACAACAACACTTAACAAACCGGTTAGACAATTATAAGGCAAAGCGAGTGTTGCGCTAGCCTACTAAAAACGCAAGCCACCTATCACAATTCTAGTTTAGATAATATCTATCCACACAATAGCGATGATACTACCCTAAGTTAGTGTGCTCTCAAAAGCTAACTAAAGAGCCACACCAATCAAGCAATTAAGCTCTCACAACTAGGTACACTAAAGAGCTTGACAACTAGTTTGCGGTAAGGTAAAAAGAGTAAGCAAGATAGTTATACCGCCGTGTAGATGAATGAGCCAATCAATCACAAGGATGAATAACAATGAAGACCAATCACCTCAGAATCAATGATGAACACAATGATTTTTTACCAAGGTTCACTTGCTTGCCGACAAGCTAGTCCTCGTTGTGGCGATTCACTCACTTGGAGGTTCACGCGCTAATTGGCTTCACACGCCAAACCCTCAATAGAGTGCCACACAACCAACACAAAATGAGGATCACACAAGCCATGAGCAATCCACTAGAGTATCTTTTGGCTCTCCGCCGGGAAAGGTCAAGAACCTCTCACAATCACCATGATCGGAGCTAGAGACAATCACCACCCTCCGCTCGACGATCCTCGCTGCTCCAAGCCATCTAGGTGGCGGCAACCACCAAGAGTAATAAGCGAATCCCGCAGCAAAACACGAACATCAAGTGCCTCTAGATGCAATCACTCAAGCAATACATTTGGATTCTCTCCCAATCTCACAAAGATGATGAATCAATGATGGAGATGAGTGGGAGGGCTTTGGCTAAGCTCACAAGGTTGCTATGCCAATGCAAATGGCCAAGAGAGTGAGCTTGAGCCAGCCATGGGGCTTAAATAGAAGCCCCCACAAAATAGAGTCATTGTATCCCTTCACTGGGCACAACACGGGGTGACCGGACGCTCCGGTCATATTGACCGGACGCTGGACCTCAACGTCCGGTCACGTGATACACGCCATGAGTCCCCTCTCTTTGAATACTATTCGCCTAATCTCAACGGTCAACAGTCGACCGGACGCTGCGGCATAAGTGACCAAACGCTGAACCTCTAGCCTCCGGTCATTTCCAGTAAGGTTTTAGAAACAAATTTCTTTGACCGGACGCGTCCGGTCAAGCTTAACCGGACACAGCCAGCGTCCGGTCACACGGTGACTTTCTTCTGTGCTGTCCAACAACACGACATGACGCAGCCTTTCAGCGTCTGGTCGCTAAGCGACCCAGTGTCCGGTCAGTTGACCGATGCCAGCGTCCACGCTGCTACAACTGACCGAACGCGCCGGTCCCTCTGAGACCAGCGTCCGGTCACCTTGTAACCAGCGAGACTAACTCCTTTTCACCTCTAACTTCTTCACCCTTGCTCAAATGTACCAACCACCAAGTGTATCACCTTGTGCACATGTGTTAGCATGTTTTCACAAACATTTTCAAGGGTGATAGCATTCCACTAGATCCTAAATGCATATGCAATGAGTTAGAGCATCTAGTGGCACTTTGATAGCCGCATTTCAATACGAGTTTCACCCCTCTTAATAGTTCAGCTATCAAACCTAAATGTGATCACACTCTCTAAGTGTCTTGATCACCAAAACAAAATAGCTCCTACCATTTATACCTTTGCCTTGAGCCTTTTGTTTTTCTTTCTTCTTTTCAAGTCCAAGCACTTGATCATCACCATGGCATCACCATCATCATGTCATGATCTTCATTTGCTTCACCACTTGGAATGTGCTACCTATCTCATGATCACTTGATAAACTAGGTTAGCACTTAGGGTTTCATCAATTCACCAAAACCAAACTAGAGCTTTCACCGATAGTTTTAATTCCGCATTTGTTACGGTTAGCCAGCGCATTTAATTTTTGGAAAGGACTATTCACCCCCTCTAGTCCGTCATCTTGATCCTATAAGTGGCATCAGAGCTAGGTTTCTCATTTGTGGTCTTCACTGACTCGAGAGGATGGAGACTTATGGGCTAGATGTTGAGTGTCCATACATTTTTGATGGCACACACTTTGCTTGGTGGAAAAATTAGATGACATGCAATTTTAAGTTTATTTCCCCTCAAATGTGGTGGATCATAGATGTGGGCTTTTCTCATGCGTTGGATGAAAAGAATGCAACTCAAGGTCAAAAGAAATGCTTACATCTCGACTACCAAGCTACTAACATTTTCTATCAGTCTATGAGTGATAATATATTTGGGGAGATCATGTACATGAAGACCGCCCATGATATTTGGTTGTACCTCAATTTGATATATGGGAGGGTCTCCGATGATGATGATTAGCCTAAGGATGAGGCGCATGAATGTGTCAAGCATGACCACACTTTGGTGATTGTGGACGATTGCTCCACCTCATGGTCAAGTGATGATGATGATGAAAGATCTACCACAAGCTCACTTGACAAGGATGATGGTGATGCCTCAAGTGATGCAAATAATGATGCTACTCCATGCACACTTGATGGTGGTGATGAGGGATCATGTTCGGATGACATTCCTACTACAAGCTCTCCAACTACATCAAATTGCTTCATGTCACAAGGTGACACCAAGGTATCTAATGCAAATGTGATTGGTCTTGATTCATATGAGGAGCTTCTAGATAGATATGGTAGCATGATCAAAGCTTTAGAAAATGAGATGGCTAAAACAAAGAAATTGAAAAATAAAAACTCATTTCTAAAGAACACATGTGAATAACAAAAGCATCTACTCTATTGTACTACTTGTTCACATGAGGAGCTAAAATTGGCTTATGAGGAACTTAGTGTTGCTCATGATAACTTGGTACAAGACCATGCTTTTCTCACTAAAGAGCTTTCCAATGAGAAAATTAAAACTAGTGAGAGCTCATCACATGGGTCAATCACATAATGTTGCTAACCCTTGTGATGTAGGCAAGAAGAATGTATCCACCCCTTATGATGATTTATTAGCAATGCCATACTCTTCACATTTATATGCTTGTTCTACTTCTATGTCTTGTGAGACTAACCTTTTGAAGGAGAACAATGAGCTCAAAAGTGAAGTGAAGAAATTGAGCAACAAGTTAGAGAGGTGTTACAACTCAAAAGTTACCTTTGAGCACATATTGAAGACTCAAAGAAACTATGGTAACAAGTATGGCCTTGGCTTCAACAAGAAGATGACAAAGGGTGAAAGAAAAAGAGAAAGAAAGATGAAGAAGCAAGAAAAAGAGAAGCTTTCTCATTTCATGTGCTATCGGTGCCATGAAGGGGGACATCTTACAAATAGTTGCCCAAACAATGAGAAGCTCAAGTTAAAAAAAGAAGAGAGGCTAAAGCATGTCAAATGCTTCAAGTGTCGCACATGGGGTCATCTCACCTCTATGTGCCCAACCAAGCAATTGGTGAAGCTACAAGAAGAGCCTCAACCAAAGCCACAAGTTGAGCAAGAAAAGAAGCCCCAAGTGCAAGACAAAACCAACCATGAAGATGGTGGTGATTTGGGGATAAAGAAGAAGAAGATAAGAAGAGGTGGAAGAGCAAGGCATTATTGACGGTAGTTAATGTTAATCACAAACCATCAATATACCTTACATAAATGACCAAAATGGATCACCAACATAGACTTAGGGGTTTAAACTGACAATTTCTATGAGTTTTAGTGAATCTGTGTTTTCAGCAGGATTTAATCAGAAAGCTGCCAAGGAGGACCTATTCGTCAAAGGAAATCACGTTTATCCATGATGGTATCTACGTGGGAAGTCTCCAGAAGGCTCGAGAAGGCAAATCACCATAGCAGGCCATGTGTCCATGACATGTGGGGCCAGCCAGCCCCACTGTTTGGTCGGCCGACCTATGGGCCCCTCCTGTCGGTCTTTCTTTGCTATGTTGGTTCTCCACCGCCTTAGGGTTTGCATCTACGCCATCCTTTTAAGTCGGTTTAATTCGAGGGTCCAGGATGCTTGAAGGCCCTGATATATACCTACCTGTACCCCCCTCTCTAGGGGAGGCATTGATCCTGAGAGCCTAAAGGCTAGAAACCTTAATTCATATTTCCACTAGGATCAGAGCTAGTAATCAAGAGAAGATTAGTCTTCAATAGGATCTAGTCTTGTATTAGAAATAGAGAGATAGAGTGTGAGGGAAGAGTTTGGAGGAAGTGCTGGCCTATTGATGCTCTCTCTCTACAGCTTGTACCCTGGCAGAATCAAGTTCTTCTTGAGCTTGCTTCTGAGATTTCTCTAGTAATCAACTTCTAATTCAAGTAAACATCTTGTTCATATTATTCTTTAGATTTGCGACTCTTTTTGAGTGCTTTAATCTTTGTAGCTCCTGGGTTAAAGTAGTATTCATATTGTAAGCGTGGTGCTTAGACTCTGTTACTCATGGATGTACCCTACTTTCTGGATCGGTTGTAGCTCACGAGGGTGACACTTATAGCCTCGTTGAATCCTTTGTAGTCCACCTCCCGTTTGTAGGCCTAGCAGGACCTTATTACTATAGGAAACATACTCTGCCTGTGTTTTCTTTAGTAATATCCTCAGAATTATACAATAAAAGACATAGCTTACTGAAGTTAGAACTAGAAGACCTTTGCGATCTCCTTTATACTCTTGTTATCTAAGCCTTGTTGCGAAGTTGGGTTAAGTTAGATTTAGTTATTCTCTCACACATTTCCTTGAGTTCAATATAAAACTGGGATACTCTCGGTGAAGTGCTACATCGGTATAATATCCATGCGCTTGCAGAATATTCTGTGTACGTTAATATATACCAACAAGCATTTCTAGCGCCGTTGCTAGGGAAACAGTTGCTGAGTTAACTTCGAACCTAGCTGAGCCTTGTATTATTATTCTTTTTATCTTTTACTTTTCTTTTTTCACTATGGATTTAGAATCCATCCCTATCCATCAATACGCTGCACCTATGAGCACATGCCTAGAGCCACCAGAATCTTCAAAACCTATCCTTACAATTGGCTATAAGCTGCACCCATGGTTTAATTAACATGGTCCGGGATCAACCTTTTTCGAGCGAAGGTGATGAAAATCCTTACATCCACCTAAATGAGTTTGAGCAAACCTGTGCATGCCTACACATTGCAGGCATGTCAGATGAAACTTTACGATGGAAGCTTTTTTCCTTTCTCTATGAAGAGAAGAGCTAAACATTGGTATAAGCAAACCATAGGGAGTAGACAAGGAGATTGAGAAGCTTTATGCTCTAGCTTTTGCTTACATTTCTTTCCCATCTCTAGAGTAGTCAACCTTCGTTCAGAGGTTCTAACTTTTAAACAAGAGGAAAAAGAATCTCTAGGCACGTCATGGGATCGTTTTAATGCTCTCATTAATACTGGCCCTGACCTTGCCATTCAAGACCCTATTCTTCTTCAACACTTTTATATGAGTCTTTATAGGAAAAACTTGAAGTATCTTCATACAGCTTCAGAAGGATCATTCTTGCATGTCTCCACTAATTCGGGGAGAAGTATTCTTACTAAAATCCTAAAGAACACCCCTGAAGAAGTAGAAAAGAAGCTATTAGAGGAGGAACCCTAGATAGCTGAACCAGAACTTTTGCCTAACCCATTACCAACTTCAGCTGTCCCAAAATCCTGAACCACCAGAAAAGGAGGAAACTCCAATTTTGGATTTTATGCTTGAGTTTGAGGATGAACTTTTTGATGAATACGGAAATACCTCGAATTATCATACTATGAGGAGACCATAGAAGCCTAGGAAATCATCATCTTTTAAAGAAATCATAGACCCTTCTAAGGAAGCTTTTCTTAAAAAGACTATGAAAGAGCTAGTGTCCATTATAAGCAATGAGTGGTTAGAAGAATCAGAGCTTTCCTCTGATGTGATTCGTCTAGATTCACATTCTATATCCATTCATTGCCAAATTAACAATGCTCCTTTCCATGCTCTTTATAATCCAGTTGTGGGTGTTCATATCATGTCTACATCTTTTGCTCATGATTTATTGAAAGACATGTCATTAACCCCAAAAAGTCTTTTAGGACACATTCTACCATGTTTGAGAATACTTTATGTTCTTCCTATCCCGGTAAAAGAAACCATGGTTCATTTGAGTTTTTATATCTTCGATATCGTGGAGTTTGACCTGTTGATAGGACAACCAATAGAAAGACTTATTCAAGACGGACAAATAGGGAAATTAAAAATTAGCCTTGGGAAAAACTTCAAACTTTCTGTACCTATCACTCACTCTAAATGCTAAGACTGAGCCAATTCCCGAGCAAGACCCAATGGACGAGGTTAAGGTTGCATCTCTTGATGATTTGATCAAACCCAACCTTGAAGATGATGCCCAGTTTTTCATCGAGGAGGAAGATGAAAATTCCATAGAGCATGAACCTCTAGATGAACTACTAGAACCACCTAAGCTCTCCATTGAGCTTAAACCCCTGCCTTCTGGCCATAGACATGCTTTTCTTAATAATGATCAGAATTCTCCTGTGATAAGTGATAAATTTTTTCAGGAAGAAACCCTCCACTTGATAACTGTCTTAGAAAATCATCGTTCTGCTTTTGGCTACTCGATCCAAGACCTTAAGGGAATCAGCCCTGCTCTTTGCACCCATCACATCCCTATAGACCCAGATTATATCCCTTCTAGGGAGCCACAACGTAGGCTTAATAATGCGATGAGAGAGGTTGTTAAGAAAGAGGTTTTGAAACTCCTGCACACTAGGATCATATATCCTGTTCCGTATAGCGAGTGGGTAAGCCCTGTTCAAGTTGTGCCTAAAAAGGGAGGCATGATTGTTGTTAAAAATGAAAAGAATGAATTAATCCCCCCAAAGAACCATCACAGGATGGCAAATGTGTATTGATTATCGAAAACTTAACAATGCAACAAAGAAAGATCACTTTCTGTTGCTCTTTATTGATGAAATATTGGAGCGACTAGCAAATCACTCTTTCTTCTACTTCCTTGATGGGTATTCAGGTTATCACCAGATACCGATCCATCCTGATGACCAAAGCGAAACCACCTTTACATGTCCATACGGAACCTATGCTTATTGTAGAATGTCTTTTGGATTATGTAATACTCCAGCTTCTTTGCAAAGATGCATGATGTCTATATTTTCTAATATGATTGAAGAAATCATGGAAGTTTTCATGGATGATTTTTCTATTTATGAAAAAACTTTCAATGATTGTCTTGAAAATTTAGACAAGGTTTTGCAAAGATGTGAAGTAAAGCACTTAGTCCTTAATTGGGAAAAATTTCATTTCATGGTTAGAGAAGGCATAATACTTGGACACTTAGTGTCCGAATGAGGGATTGTGGTAGATAGTGCTAAAATTGAAGTAATTGAACAATTACCTCCTCTCGTAAATATCAGAGGGATCCGCAGTTTTCTTGGTCATACGGGGTTTTACCACTGCTTTATAAAAGATTTTTCACATATTGCTAGACCACTCACAAATCTTTTGGCCAAGGATGTTCTCTTTGAATTTGATGATGCATGTCTAAAATCTTTTGAAATTCTTAAGAAAGCACTCATGTCTGCACTAATCATTCAACCCCCTCACTACCTTTTAAAATTATATGTGATGCTAGTGATTATGCTGTGGGGGCAGTTTTGGGTCAAACAAAAGATAAGAAGCATCATGCAATTGCTTATGCTAGCAAAACTTTGATAGGACCTTAACTTATTTATGTAACAACTGAAAAAGAACTCTTGGCTGTTGTTTTTGCTATATACAAGTTTAGATCTTACTTAGTAGGAGCTAAGGTGATTGTTTACACTGATCATGCTGCTTTGAAATACCTGCTCACTAAGAAAGATGCTAAACCATGACTTATAAGATAGATTTTGCTACTCCAAGAATTTGATTTAGAAATAAAAGATAAAAAGGGAATAGAAAATTCTGTTGCCGATCACTTGTCTAGAATGCAGTTTGAAAATCCACTGGAATTTCCCATCAATGATTCGCTGCGGGACAACATGCTCTTTAAGATCACAAAATCCGACCCCTGGTACGCAAATATTATTAATTTCATGGTTGCAGGATATGTACCACTAGGGGAGAACAAAAGGAAGCTCATCTATGAAAGTCGTCTCCACATATGGGATGAACCGTACTTCTTCAGAGTCTGCTCTAATGGACTACTCAGAAGGTGTGTACTGGCAGAAGAAGGCATCAAAATCATCGAGCGATGCCACTCATCATCATATGGAGGACATTATGGTGCATTTCGCACTCATTCGAAGATGTAGCAAAGTGGATTCTTTTGGCCAACCATGTATGAAAACACAAGGGACTTTGTCCAGAGGTGTGGATCATGTCAGAGGCACGAGAACATAAATTCAAGAGATGCCATGCCACTGACCAACAACCTCTAGATTGAGCTTTTCGATGTCTGGGGTATCGATTACATGGGACCGTTTCTAAGTCAAAGAATTGTGAGTACATCTTGGTGGCAGTTGACTATGTCTCGAAGTGGGTTGAAGCCATGCCATTTAGAGCTGCTAATGCAAAGAACTCTAAGAAGATGTTTGAAAAGACAATATTTTCACGTTTCGGAATTCCTAGAATGGTGATTAGTGATGGAGGCACTCACTTCACTGACAAGAACTTTCACAAGTACTTGTTAAGACATGAAATCTATCAGAACGTCACTATGCCATATCACCCTCAGACAAGTGGCCAAGCAGAAACATCGAACAAACAAATCAAGAATATTCTATAGAAGACGGTCAACAAGATGTGGACTGCATGGAAGGACAGACTACTCGATGCACTATGGGCTTACAGAACAGCCTATAAAACACCACTTGGAATGTCACCGTATCAACTCATCTATGGGAAGACCTATCATCTACCTATTGAGCTAGAATTCATGGCTCACTGGGCCATCAAATGATGGAACATGGACTTTGAAGCTACAGGAATCAGGAGGAAGATGCAACTCTCTGAGCTCGATGAATGGTGTGAAAAAGCATATCACAATGCCAAGACATACAAGGAGAAAACCAAGAGATGGCATGATAAGAAAATCATGAAGAAGGAGTTCGCCCTGAGAGATAAGGTATTACTTTTTAATTCCTGGGTTAAATTATTCGGGCACGGAAAACTTCGAAGCAAATGGGAAGGACCATTCGAGGTTATAAGCACTTTGTCGCATGGGGCAATAACACTTCAAAATAATGAAGGTACGTTATTCAAGGTAAATCATCACCGTCTCAAGATCTTTCTAGAACCTGAAAACCCACCTAAGGATTTGGATGACATAGATTTTATTATTTTGCCATAGAATTACATCTCTGGCCCTCTTGATTACGATTCATATCACGGTAGTATATTCCTTGGAACTAGATAAACATTAGAAACCGTCGTGCAAAAATCTACAAGAGGTGCCACCTTGTGGGGCCAGCCGACCCCACCTATAGGCCAGCCAGCCCATCTGTCTGTCTCCTCACCCCTACTCGATTTGCTCGTGAACCTTCTAGAGTATTCCCGTGAGAATATCTAATTTTTTAGCCATTCGTTTTTTCCTCGTTACGAGACTCCTAATGGATAGATCTTGATCCCTGATGCCCATCTATCCCCCCTATATAAACAAGACCCTGCCTGCCTCCATAGCCATTCCAACAAAGCCTTCCATCTCCAGCAGCACCCAAGCTCTCCTCCTCTCAAGTTCCAATGGCCGGTAGAGAGATCATCCCCTACAGAGTTGAAGCCATACCGCTAAGCATCATCCCCTCGTGAGAAGTAGCTCATGTTCCCTCCAACCTATCCTACTTTGCCCAAGCCATCCATTGTCCGGTGATCGCTTCGCCGCCACCGCGTCTACTTCTTCAAGACAAGCCATGCTAGTCGGAGGTGCCGAAGATCAAGGTCTCAAAGGAGATCAACCTCCTTTCTCCAAGACCAAATGAGACGCTGACCGGGGTGAAGACCAACAAGTTTGGAGACGTCACATGCGCCAAATACAAGTCGATCATGCCTCGCTTGACCATAGATGGTGTTCGTGCTGCTCCTGAGCATGTCAAAGTCATGTCGCGAAAGGAGAAGAAGAAGAGGGCACCACCCTCTACCCTTGAGAATGAGGAGAAATGCCAATGACCAACCATTGCTATGCAGCATAGGATCGATAAAGAGCACATCCATCATAGGAACATAAAATATGAGCTTACTATCTTAAGTCGCTACGTTGTCCATCAAGACAAGTTTAAGAATTAAGAGTTAGGTTGTGGATCGATAGGGCACAAATTAGGTCAATGTTTAGGTTGTTTGCTTAGCTCAGAGGGTTAGGTAGGTTGAAGTTTGTGCTGGCCAATTGAAAGTTTGTGTTTAGGTTGAATTGTGTAATAAAGTGCCTTATCAATAGAATTTTGTTAATTCTACCTGCTCTCTATTTCTTTGTATATGTTTGTCTCCACATGTTGTGCATGAAGGAAAACAAGAAACCAGCTGTGGGGGAAGCACACCATGATAATGAAATGAGATCCGAACGCAAAAATCACTGAAATTTAGAAAGCAATGGACCAAATACCACGCTTGCCAAAGTTGGACCGAAATAGGGCCTGAGAGTGGGCCACCCGACCTCCTACATATGCCGGTCGGCCTAGCCCAGTGCCGCCTTGCCTCATGTTTCATCCACTGGTCAGGTTTGAGTCCTATATGATCTATTCTCACATGTTTTCGCTTTCCTTTCGAATCATAATGAAAATCCTTTGATAAAACAACTTTAAAACTTGAGGAAAGATTATTTCAGTCATGACTTAAGGATAGACTCATATAATACTTTTCCTAGAAGTCTTGCTACTATTGAGAACTTATTATTAGGGACCCCATGTTACTTAAGTTGTTGTGGAATGAGATATAGTAGAATAATGAGAACTTGATTCTTGATGTCTCGTTATTGGAGAATTTTATTTCAAAAAGTAAAATGAATAGCTACACCTCTCCTTTGTGGTAAAGCAATAGTCCTATCAGAGCCAAATATGATAGACTAGAAAACCTTCTACATATACTACTTGCTATTGTGTTGAGTTTGGTCAAACCTTGTGACCCTTGTTGAGAAATTTATCATGCTCCCTAAGATCAAGATTACGTACATTTATGTGCTGCTCCTACATTGGGGGTACGCAAAAATATGTCTTCCATCCACCCAAAAATGATCTACTCCTACACCGGGAGTAGACACAAAAATATGTTTGTTAGGATAAATGCTCCAAGTCCTTGCAAATGTCTCTCTTGAAAAGTTTTAATTGCAGAAAAAGAGGCATGGGCTATGCAAGAGTTTTTCATGAAAGAAAGAAAAATGGAAAAAGAATTGAAAAAATGGACAAGTGTCCAAGATATTTAAAACAATGTATACTTTGATGCCCGCCTGAAAAAAAGAAAAGAAAGAAAGATGAATAAGATAGCCCATGTTTTCTCGTAAAAGTTTCAAAGTTTCAACAAGAGAGATGTGTTTCAAGGAGGATAGTAAAATTAGGTTAGCCACCATATATATACATTCCGCACACATGCATCATCTTGATCTAAGAGTATAACATTTTTCTCCTTGGATCCTTATTTTGACTTTACAATATATGCAATGCAAGTATGTTCTCATATTTATCCCTACCTGAGCTCCACATAAGCTTTTAAGAAGTAGGTAAAAAGAAGGCAAGAACATCAACGCCTTGGTAAGGATCCAAAAATGCTGCATATATTAAGTGATTTGAGAGTACTACGAAAGGAGAAGGTAAGTTATGTTTTGTTTTCACAAATCTTAAAAAGTTTCTCCAATTGACTTGACTAAAGGAAGATGGTGATCTGTTTCTATCGGCACGAAAATATGTCGATCGTGCCGGGCACATGAGCAAGCCGAAAGGGTTTACTCGATGGAGCTAGAGATGATCGATCCTGCATACTCCTCCCAAGACATGCCAGTCAATTTGACTCTGTAATTGACAATGAGAGAAAGTTTATCTGTAATTTAAGGTGGAACATGCAGGTCTGTGCCTAGACAGTTCCAAGTATGCCACTTCAGAAGCGGCCAGATAGGAAGAGCGACTGAATAGCCGATCCGCACAGAAATCGGCTGTTATGGACTATAAAGCTCGTTGGTAGCGATTGATTTTATGTTGACAGGTATAGTGCACGCATATGTAAATGAGATCATCAGCTAGTTGGATATTATTAGTATGAATCATTGAGCCAATGAATCTAACAAGAGAGATATAACATGCGAACAAATTCAACTATCTAATACGAACGGAATCTATAGACGCTCTGAATCTAATATGTTACCACCAACATAGTAGGTTCGACCAGATCGATGGCAGCTATGATGATAGTAACAAACTAAAGCCGAAGAATCGCAAAGACATCTGTACTTCGACAGGACTTTTCGAAAGACATGCTATACGTGAAGGCTTCGGATGAATCGGCTAAAATAGCCGATTTAGGTGAAAAGAACTACAGCGTATGAACAATCGACTATTTCACTGTGAACAAACCTATGGACTCCTCAGACTCAACCCGCTATCTCTAACAGTGGGGATTCGACCAGATCGATGCAGCCTATGAAAAAGACAACGAATCAAACCCTTAAAGTAACATAGATCTACTCACACTTAACGAAATCATGTAAACATGCTATAGGCGTTAACGCATAGGCGATCGGCTATTTAGCCGAATGCAGGCATAGCAAACAGGTTAGGATCACGCCTAACCAGGAACAAATATACTAACTAGCATCCTCCAATCTACATTGCCATCATTGGGGATCAACCGGATCGTTATAGCCATAATGGTGAACCATAAACTAGATTCAACTAGCCAGCAGACCTCTTCAAGGTTGTACATGCCTTAACCGTGTACTATGCACGATCAAGATCAAAGTGAAATAGCCAATGAAACATAAACCGTCATTCAAGGTAGATAATATCGTGTTGTAACAAACAAACGATGGATCTAAAGGATATGAGGCCAATCTAATTCGATCTCGACCGGGCGAATTGATGTTGCTGTAAACTAATAACAATGAAAAAACATCAGCAAGATTGGTAACTTAATGAATCTACCCGAAGGATGCCACCCTTAGATAGAGCCGATAACTTGACCTTAATCTATTTCGAGCAGTGGAGGTCGACCGGATCGATGCAGCCGTACTTAAACTAGACAAGAGTCAATAACTAGCTTATACCAGAGTCACAGTAGAGGTCGACCGGATCGATGTAGCCGTATGAACAGAAGTATAAGCCATGACGGTACTTACAGACAAGCCGAAGGTCGGCCGAACCGATGCAGCCCTACTCGCTGAAGAACTCACCGAGATCTACTCTACTCCTACTCCTAAGGGTTGGCCGGAGCCGAAAAAGTAAGTAACTTGTATTTGATTAATTATGTGTCCTTTACAATAGCCAGGGTCCAATATTTATACCCGGAACCTATGCATGAATCCTATTTAAGCATGACTCATTACAATCTTTGACACAAGAGAAAACATTCCTAATTTAAGATAACTTGGACCCTAATCTTTCCCTTTTTGTGGAGGATAGTTTGGCTGAGGCCGAGGCCAGAATTACAGGTGAGCTGTCTACCACAACTCTCTATCTCTTCTTAATTTTATCTTCAAGATCCTGATCATCTCCCCTTTGAATCTTTTTAGATCTATCGGCTCAGCTAGAAAGCCTGCAATCAGGTGCGAAGTACATGGCGGGATTCATCAATGCCAGAGTTGCCATCCCAGCAGTTCGCCTATATGACATCCTGAACCGTGTCAGGGAGGTTGCCCTACATGGCATCTATCATGGTGTTGCCATGGCGTTGGTGGCTACGCAAGCCCATTCTGGTCATGAGCTTCGGCTTCTTCCCCATGGTTTTCTAGCTGTAGCACACCCTGGGGATCATGAGCACTTGGTCGAGGATTTCTTTGATACCGCCAACTCTATAGCCCTTACTTCCTAGTCTGATGATATAGTAAACAAAGTGTTTTTAGCCTGTAGTTTGTAATAGGTGATATTAGCAAACAATTTCTTCGTCTTAAGTGATTTCTTTTGCTTCGTACTTCATATTCCATGCATCAATCTATCCATGTTTGCTTTGTTCTTATAGGTGATACATATCATACCGGCTTCTATGCTTTCGGGTTTATTTTTTATACTAGAGGCGATACCCTTCTGGTGTCAGCTATTAGAGCCAACGACTGAATAAATCGGTTGTCAAGTATTAATCCAAACGCTAGGATAATATTTCTTCAGATATTTCCCATTGATTGCTCTGCCAAATTCTTCCTCTCCTCTTAGTGTCTCCAAAATATAAGCATTACCATGCACACAACGTTTAATTCGATAAGGTCCTTCCCAATTAGGTGTCCATTTGCCGAACTTGCTATCTTTTGACCCGATCGGTAATTTCACTTTCTAGACCAAGTCTCCTTCAGAAAATTGCTTGCTCTTGACTTTTTATTATAATATTTTGCAACCCTTAGTTTATTGGCTTCGATATTCTCAAGAGGACGCAGCCGGTAGCAACTCAAGTCCTCTATGTCGTCTATCATAAGATTCTTGTAGACTTCAGCTGACAAATTATTTTGCAACGTAACACGCCTCGATCCAGTTTGAACTTCCCAAGCAAGGACTGCATTATGGCCATACACAAGTTCATAAGGTGACATTTTAATCGATCCATTATAGGCCATTCTATATGCCCATAATGCCTCATTAAGCGTCGAATGCCACTTCCTTGGCTGCTCCTCAATCTTTTCCTTGATCAGCTTAATCATAATATGATTGGTCGCCTCTGCCTAGCCATTAGCCTGACCATAGTAAGGAGAAGAATTTAATAGCTTAATTCCCATACTGGCAGCAAAATCTCCAAACTCCTCTGATGTGAATATTGTCCCTTGATCGGTAGTGATAGTTTGAGGAATCCCAAAACGATACACAATATGCTCCTTGACAAAATCAGCCATGTTCTTTGAGGTTACCATCTTCAAAGGAATTGCCTTAACCCACTTAGTGAAGTAATCTGTTGCTACCAATATGAACTTATGTCTTTTACTTGAGGGCGGAAAAATCTAGCCAATTAAATCAATTCCCCAGCCTCGAAATGACCATGGTTTGATTATTTGATTCATAACTGATGTAGACGATTTCTGGACATTACCAAAACATTGATAGTCCTGGCACCCCTTATAATATTCAAAATAGTCTTCCAATATTGTTGGCCAAAAATATCCAGTTCTGCGAATAATCCATTTCATCTTATAAGTCGATTGATGAGCCCCACATATCCCTTCATGCACTTCATCTATCAACACCTTAGCTTCCTCTTGATTTAAGCATTTGAGCAACACCCCATCGACTGTTTTATAATATGGCTGATCATCCAATAAAACATACTTAGTCGATTTATATCTTAGCTTTCTGGCAACTTTCTATGACAGATTCCTAAGGTAATCGGCTATTTCAACTCTCCAATCATCGTTCGAGGTTTCACTACTCAAGACTTCTTAAAACATTCGATAACCTAACACACTTTGAGCTAAATGATTAGGCTCTTGATTCTGTGCTCTCGAAATATGTTGAAAAGAGACATGAAGAAATTCCCTGAGCAACCTTTGGCACTCATCATAGTATCCTCTCAGAGTATCTTCTTTACACTCATATAGAACGATCAACTGATTAATAATTAACTATGAATCTCCAAATATTTCAATTGCTTCGGCCTTTACTTCATGAAGAAGTTGAAGTCCCTTAAGAATAGCTTCATATTCCGCTTGGTTGTTGGTAATCATTGGTTCAGTCGGAAGAGCAAACTCGAAACTTGCCCCTTGAGGTGAAGTAATAACAATGTCAATGCCATCACCTTGCTTGCATGATGACCTATCAAAGAACAACGTCCATGGTACCGGCTCCACATAGCCAACAATTGGCTTATGATGCTGGGTGACAAAATCGGCCATTACTTATCCTTTGACTGCTTTAGCCGATTTGTACCTCAAGTCAAATTCTAACAACGCAAGAATCCACTTTCCAACTCTCCCATTAAGTATTGGCATTGATAACATGTGCTTGATCACATCAGCCTTGGAAACAACCGTACACTCGGCCGATAATAAGTAGTGTCGCAACTTAGTGCAAGAGAAATATAAGCATAAACATAACTTTTCGGTGGGAGAATATCTTGTTTCTAGATCCAGAAGTCTTCTACTCAGATAGAAAATAACTCGCTCTTTTCCTTTAAACTCTTGCATCAAGGCCGATCCAATTATTTTGTCATCGGCCGATATGTACAACTTAAAAGGCTTATCTTACCGAGGAGGGACCAATATAGGTGGACATTTTATATATTCTTTTATGTCCTCAAATGCCTTTTGTTGTATGTCACCCCACTTAAATTCTTGATCATTTTTTCAACTTCAACAAGGGAGAAAATGACAGAACTCTTTCTGATAAATTTAAAATGAATCTTCTGATAAAATTAATCTTACCAAGCAAAGATTGTAACTTTGTTTTAGTAGTTGGGAGAACTGCCTCATCAATTGCTTTCATACTTTTTTGACCAACTTCGATTCCTCTCTCGTGGACCATGAAACCCAAGAATTGTCCAGCTAATACTCCAAAGGCACACTTATTAGGATTCATCTTTAGACCATATTTTCTTGTGCATTCCAGAGTCTCCCGCAAATCAGCCAGATGCTCTTTGTACCCCTTGAATTTTATTATTACATCATCAATGTAGATTTCAACAATCCTACCAATAAACTTATGAAAAATATAGGTCATTGCCCTTTGATAAGTTGCACCGGCATTCTTCAGACCAAAGGTCATCACAACCCACTCAAATAAACCAATTGCGCCAGGGCACCTAAAAGCGGTCTTTGCTATGTCTTCCTTAGCCATGAAAATTTGGTTATATCCTCATTACCATCCATGAAGCTAATAACCTTGTGCCTGGCTGCTGCGTCTACCAACATATCGGCTATTGGCATCGGATAACCATCCATGGGTGTGGCCTTGTTCAGATCTCTGAAATCAATGCAAACTCTTAACTTTCCATTCTTCTTATACACAGGGACAACATCCGATATCTAGTCCGTATATTGGTATGGTTGGATAAACTTTGCCTCCAGTAACCTTTCAGTCTCCTTTTTGATATCATCAAGCATGTTTGGGTTGAATCTCCTCGGAGCTTGTTTAAATGGCCGATATCCAGGTTTGATTGGCAATCGATGTTCAACAATCGATCGGTCTAGACCAGGCATCTCATAGTATTCCCAAGCAAAATAGTCTTTAAATTCCTTCAATAACTTGACTAACTCTCGCTTATACTTAGGATCCAACTTGGCAGTTACATACGTTGGCCTAGGCCTATCTCAAGAACCAATATCTACCTCTTCTAATTCATCGACTGACGTGAAGCCATGTCCTAGTTTGCCATCTGTACCATCTATTGGATTATCCATTAAAACAAATTTTCAAAGACGACTGCTTGGATCGGCTGTTGACTTTCATTATTAATTCTAATGAAGCTTCCTTCCCATAACTTGCTAGAAAAGCATTCAAAGTCTTCCAGCTCCCAAAAGGCAGGATCGACTGTTGCGATACTCATAAACTCATCAGCGCGAACCAGCTCAACATCATCTCCATGCCATTGAATCAAACACTGATGCATGGTTGATGGCACACAACAGCTTGCATGAATCCAATCACAACCAAGGAGCAAACTGTATGACCTTTTTCCATCGATGATGAAGAACGCAGTGAGTGGAGTCTTACTCCCGATTGTCAGCTTGACGTTCATTGCCCCCTAGGTCTTAGACGCATTACCCCCAAAGTCCTTAAGTATCATGTCGGTCTTAATCAGATCTCCTGGTCCCTTGCCAAGTTTACGAAAAGTGGTGTAAGGCATAAGATTGACAGAAGCACCTCCATCCACCAACATCTTATTTATCGGCTTCCCATCAACAAAACATTTTACATATAAAGCTTTTAAGTGCCGATACTTGACTGGTTTATCAAATATAGCCTGCTGTATAACTGTCAACTTGGCAACTCATACTCCGATTCATCAAAATCTGAGTAAATTTCTTGATCCACTAGAGCTCTGAACTCGGATGGTAACAAAAAAGTCATTTGAATACTAGCCGATGGTTGCCTTCTATCAGCTGTTTGCTTAGCACGCCATACTTGAGGTTTACTAGACACCTGAGCCTATTCTAGCTCTCTATTCCTTAGGCGTCGCATTCTTCTTTTCTAGCTTCTTGTTAGACCTCTTAGACACCATTGGCCTTCCTGCCAAACATATTCTCCCTTATTATTTTCTTTTTCATAATCAGCCCAGTTTTGATCAGCAACTCGTTTTCCAAACCGATTGTGAACACTTCTATTTTTAAGCGCCGATCCATGTTATTATGATGATACACATCTTGAGCATGAATAGACCAGAGGTTGGCTTGAGATTGGCTAAACTCCCAATATTGTTCGCTGCACTCTGGATAGTTATTTCTAGTAGGCAACTTCAAACCTTTGTTTCAGCAATGTCTGAAGAAAGGACAATTCCAATACGATTTGGCTTGCTTTCTTTCATACCTCTCTTTTTCCTGTTGATGCTGGTATTCTTACTCTTCTAACCAACGCTGATAATCTTTTTCTTTCTACCGCTGCCATTTATTCAACAAAATTCGAGATGTGACATGTGGCTTTATCGCCCCATCTTTTGACGTTTCTCCCTGCTCATATTGGCTCTTTTGCTTGTCGCGACATCTTTTAATTTCTCTGTATTCATCAGTCGATATTTGCATCTCGGGATCGACTATTCTAGTTTCTCTTGATCTGGTTGATATCAGGACCTTAGTCTTTCCTTTGAGCAACCTAGCATTGACCATGTTCTGATCTCCTAGGAAAGGATTATCATCAACTTTCATTTTCCGAGGTGTGTCGAATTTAAGCCTTCCTTGCTGAATAGCCCTCTGTATATGCTGCTGAAAAATTTTGCATTCTTTGGTAGAATGGGATGTAGCGTTATGAAACTTGTAGAACTTCTTATTCTTCAACTGATCAGGGGACAACATAACATGATTATCAGGCAACTTGATCTGCCCCTTCCCAAGCAAGAAATCAAAGAGCTTGTCCAATTTCATGACGTCAAAGTCATAGCTCTCCTTGACTCCTCTTCTCGAAGGATTTGACACCATTACTGTCTTCTTACCCCAATTCCATTCGGCCATGGCAACCTCTTCTTCATCATCCTCATAGCCATCATCGACTGAATATGGAATATAGGCTTCGGCCATTGTGGTACTTTTCTAGAATCAGGTATCTCTGCGCATACTCTAGAATTGGCTATCGAGTGCTGCCACTCGTTGAGCCAATTGACCCAAGTTGTCAAATTCTTATCCCAGTAGCTTCTCTCTCCATGTTGGCAATATTTCTTAAATGACCAAAGCAGCAAGCTTATCATCAGTCAAGTTTAGTGAAAAGCACAAATTTCTGGTCTCTCGGAACCTCTGAAGAAATTCGGTGCCCGATTCATTAGTTCTCTGTCTTATAGTTGTCAAATGGGTAATCTTCTTTTCTCCTGTCCTAGTATAAAAATATGTATGAAACTTCTTCTCTAGGTCAGCCCAATTGGCAATGGAGTTAACTGGCAGTGATGAAAATCAAGTGAAGGTTGGCCCTGATAGTGACAAGGAGAAGAAACAAACTCGATGGGCCTCTTCAACGAATGCTTCGCCCAATTGTGTAAGATAACGACTAACATGTTCTATTGTGCCTGTGCTATCTTGGCCAATGAACTTGACAAACTCTAGGAGCCTGTAATTTGTCAGAGGGGCAACCAAATTATACCATTCTAGATATGAGTGTTTGTACGGGGTCTGCCCTTTTGGCTTCAAACCGAACTGATTCTTCATCATCTCGGTCACTCTCAGCAACAACTCATCAGCATTTGAATTTGAATTTCTCTACACCTACTGCCCCACTTGTGGATTGAAATTCTAGGTACCTTGGTACCCTAGATTTGGAATCATCTAAAGGGTATTGTAATCTATGCCATAATGATATCCCTGTGGAATCTCTATCTGCTAGGTCCTTTGTTGGTTTGCCGCTTGAAGTCTCTGGTTATAGACGTTAGGATCTATATCTCTATAGATCCTTTAAATTGATGGTGCTATTTTTTGAGCCAACGATGGTATGTGGCCTGATGTGCCAAAATTAATCATCTGGTTCTGACCTTGCCCCATTGGCTGTTGCACATGCTGCTTCTTGATGGCTAGTATTGGTTTGATTAGTCTCTTGAGTAGATGGATGTGGAATGTTGTAATAAGCCGGTTCAACCTGATCAACTGGAAACCCATGAAACACCTCTTTCATGGTGTTGTGGAATGTGTTCAAGAAAACTTCATTATGGTTTGATATGGCATCATGAACAAATTTGTTTACAACTTCCACGAAGAAACACCTATCTTCAGCTTCATCTGCATCTGTCTGCCCATGCAATAGAACTCTTGGTTGTGGATATTTCTGAACAATTGTATTGTCACGTGTCTTGGTGTAGGACAACAAACACTTGTTCTAAAATTCTTCTATAGCTTTGCTGATGACATCTTTATCTCCATCAGGTAGGTCTTCATAAGGTACCATAAGGATGTTGTTATTGTTGTAGCCACCATGACGATTATGGTGTCCTACCGGACATGCCAGAACATGTGTCGGCACAAAAATGTGTCGATCGTGTCGGGCACACGAGCAAGCTAGAAGGGTCTGCTCGATGGAACTAGAGATCTGCCTAGCTTCAACATAGGGATGATCTATCCTGCGTACTCCTCCTGAGATGTGCAAGTCAATTTGACCCTGCAATTGACAAAGAGAGAAAGTTTATCAGTAATTTAAGGTGAAACATACCGATCTGTGCCTAGACAGTTCCAAGTGTGCCACTTTGGGAGCGGCTAGACGGGAAGAGTGACTGAATAGCTGACCCACACAGAAATTGGCTGTTACGGACTATAAAGCTCGTTGGTAGCGATTGATTTTATGTTGACAGGTACAATGCACACATATGTAAATGAAATCATCAGCTAGGTGGATATTATCAGTATGAATCATTGAGCCGATGAATCTAACAAGAAAAGATATAACATGCGAACAAATCGACTATCTAATATGAATGGATCTATAAACGCTCTGAATCTAATATGTTACCACCAACAGTGAGGTTCGACCGGATCGATGGCAGCTATGATGATAGTAACAAACTAAAATCGAAGAATCCACAAAGACATTCATACTTCGACAGGCTTTTCAAAAGACATGCTATACGTGAAGGCTCGGATGAATCAGCTAAAATAGCTTATTCAGGCGAAGAGAACTACAGCATGTGAACAATCGACTGTTTCACATGAACAAACCTATGCACTCATCAGACTCAACCCGCTATCTCTAACAGTGGGGTTCGATCAGATCGATGCAGCCATGAAAAAGGCAATGAATCAAACCCTTAAAGTACATAGATCTACTCACGCTTAATGGAATCATGTAAACATGTTCTAGGCGTTAACGCATAGGCAAACAGTTATTTAGCCAATGTAGGCATAGCAAACAGGTAAGGTCACGCCTAACTAGGAACAAATCTACTAACTAGCATCCACCAATCTATAGTGCCATCAGTGGGGATCAACCGGATCGTTACAGCCATAATGGTGAACCATAAACTAGATTCAACTAGCCAGCAGACCTCTTCAAGGTTATGCATGCCTTAACTGCATACTATGCATGATCAAGATTGAAGTGAAACAACCAATGAAACATAAATCGCCATTCAAGGTAGATAATATCGTGTTGTAACAAACGAACGATGGATCTAAAAGATATGAGGCCGATCTAATTCGATCTTGACCGGGTGAATTGATGTTGTTGTAAACCAATAACAATGCAAAAACATTAGCAAGATTGGTATCTTAATGAATCTACCCGAAGGATGCCACCCTTAGATAGAGCCGATAACTTGACCTTAATCTAGTTCGAGCAGTGGAGGTCGACTGGATCGATGCAGCCGTACTTGAACTAGACAAGAGTCGATAACTAGCTTATACCAGAGTCGCAGTGAAGGTCAACCGAATCGATGCAGCCATACGAACAGAAGTATAAGCCATGATGGTACTTATAGACAAGTCGGAGGTCGGCCAGACTAATGCAACCCTGCTCGCTGAAGAACTCGCCGAGATCTACTCTACTCCTACTCCTAAGGGGTGGCTAGAGCCAAAAAAGTAAGTAACTTGTATTTGATTGATTGTGTGTTCTTTTACAATAGTCGGGGTCCAATATTTATACCCGGAACCTACGCATGAATTCTATTTAAGCACGACTCATTACAATCTTTGACACAAGAGAAAACATTCCAAATTTAAGATAACTTGGACCCTAATCTTTCCCTTTTTGTAGAGTCCAACATGTTTTTTCCTAACGCCAACTGTAGTTTTCATTGTTATCTGCTGGCGCTATCTGAAGAGAGTTGATTCTAGTACTGTATTCAAATCAGCTGATACCGACCTTTATGCGATCGATTCTTTGATGACACGATCTTGGGAGCTTTTGAGTTCCTGCAATTCTTCTTCCAAATTTTGGTGTAAACAGTTTCAAACTATTCCGTTCTTCAACCGCCTAAAGTTTTATGGTAGACACTTTGAATCCTATAGAGCATGTATGACTGAAAATGGTTTTATGTTGATGTCTTGTCCTAGGGTTATGTCTTAAGTAATCCATCCTTTTATCGAGGACGAGTAAAAGCCTAAGTGTGGGGGAGTTTGTTGACGGTAGTTAATGTTAATCACAAATTGTCAATATACCTTACATAAATGACCAAAATGGATCACCAACATAGACTTAAAGGTTTAAACTGACAATTTCCATGAGTTTTGGTAAATCTATATTTTTAGCAGGATTTAATCAGAAAGCTGCCATGGAGGACCTATTCGTCAAAGAAAATCACGTTTATCCACGACGGTGTTGTAACATCCTAGATGTTAAAAAGCAACTAAAATTTTGATCATGGACATCATCAAGCGTCATGCCATAAATGCATTTCATGTTACATTAATAGCTTTCAAATGTTGCATATGTGATGTTTCATATGTTGCATTATGGTGTTTCATATGTTTCTTATAATATGTTTCCCATGTTGCATGAAAGGATGTCAATATTAGTAATTAAGGATCTTTGTGATTTTATATATGAGAATATTGCTTAAACAAATAAAATTTGGTAAATATAAACTTTATAGTTCAAAGTGTGCTTTATGTTATGGAATCAAGAATTGATGATATTTCTAAATCAAACATGTTTAAATTTGAGCTCAAAGTTTGGATTTGGTGCTGAATTTCACACTTGGCAATTTCTTCCTAAGTCCCTAGAATTTAGTGTTTAAGTTCAAACTTTGGTGAATTACTAAATCTATTTTCATAAATAAAATTGGTCCAAACTTTGTTCCACTAGTTGATGCTATGCTTGAGCTATGTTAAGGTGTAATTAGTCGATATGTTTGTTAGATGGTTGTTCTTTAATTAAATGTCAAAGAAGCCTAATCAAAACTGTTTCAAAACTTGAAACTGAACTCCGTTTTTCAGTTTCACTGCACCCTTGTTCGAAATTCAAAATCTCCAAATCTGTTGATCATTTGATGTTGGTGCTTTAACCAAAGTTGGAGATCTCTGATCCATGAACAACTTTGTTTAAGGCTTGTAATCAATTTGCTTTGTAAAATTGGGAGATCAAGAGAGGAGAAGGGGAGGGTTTCAGTCAAGGAATATTGCTCACCACGACAACTGTCAGCTAGCCTGCTCGCCACCTACGCCACCGCCCAAGTTTGTTGCTTTCGCGCACGATGGCACGCACCTGCTTGCATGGACAAGCTCAAGCAGGTGCTGTCATGCCTGGAGAACTCGTCCACACCGTTAAAACGCCTCGCGGTCGGCGTCTGCTTCTCTTTCTCTCTTCTACGCCGTCGCCGAGCTCTTCTAGCCATCAGCAAATATTGGTCATCGTCCTTGCACCACCACCCAATTACTCTCACCTATAGCTCTATCCCATCCTTGGGCTTCTCCCCAACCCGCTCGTGCCTCCTCTCCTGGCTGAACTCGCTCGCGCGCACCGTTCCTGCCGCGGTGGCTCGCCATGGCCACCGAGGTCACCTCACCGTGGCTAGAGTCTTCTAGAGCACCGCCCTTCCTCCCATCGCTTGTTTCAGCTTTGCCTTGACTCAGTGAATCTCACTATGGGGGTATGGCCCCCAGTGTCCACAAGACAAGACATGGGCCGCACCATCAGAGGTGGCCCGGTCTACAAGATCAAGGCGTGCATGGCGCTGCTCAGCGTGCACCGCAAGATATTGTATAGTACCAAATGGGCTACGTTCCTTGTAACCATACCCCTCCAGAGTATATAAGGAGAGGTAGGGGTCCCCTAGCGGACGGGCTACATGAAGATACATACATCTAGACCATTATCCATGTATCAACACCATGATCCATACATCTCAATACAATACATCAGAACACAAGATGTAGGTATTACGTCATACTAACGGCCAAACCTGTCTAAATCTTGTGTCTTGGTGCTTGTATTACCATCTCGCTCCTGATCTCACCTCTATGACAAATCTACCATCGTGGGATACCCCTCGGTGGACTACCGAGCATCTTTTGTTGACAATTGGCGCGCTAGGTAGGGGTGTGCGCTTGATCCCATGGCGAGCCAGATGGACCTCAAATCAACAGCGCATTCTCGTCATCAATCTCGTGGAGATCCATGCCGGTCCACGACGACGATTCATCGCTGGCTACATCAGCACCTATGACTATAGATCCGATCTCGGAACCACCTCTGAGGTCACCTTCATGAACAACTCATCGCCCGCATCCTCGCTACCAGAGGAGGCAAATCAACAATGACGATCTGATCGCATCAATCGATTAGATCTATCGGAGGCTGCTCGGGAAACTCTAGGGGTTACGACCCTACCCTTCGGGTTCACCAACATTGCCGCTGCTTACCAACATGCCCAGAGGGGCAGATTCGTTGACTAGGTTAAAGACGTCCATCCTCTCGCCGACTAGATAATGCCATACGTCGCCGACCAGACTTTCTGCCTAAAGCTAAGTCACATTCTAATATTCTTCTAAATATTCTTCAATCTCCGTATATCGCCATAATGTTTCTCCGAGCTGTTTTCTCCATGTTTGCTCTCCAAACGATTTTCTGAACCCCCGAACAGTCCTGTTGATGCTCGGACGCCTCCAGAGACGGCCCTGTCTCTGGCTCCTCCCTACACGTGCACGAGCGTCTGCCCTCTGCGTTATGGGTGGTTGGCAGCGGCTCCTTAGCGACGCTTGTTCCTCCTACACGTGCACAAGCTCCGTGCTCCACGTTATGGTTAACAGGCTAGCTAGGGCTGGAGACTCAGCAACACACTAACTGTTCGGGCGGTTTATATTAAATACATCTTCGCTCCAACTGATCGCCAAGCTACATACACTATTTTTTCTCCAGAGTTCATATATCTTTACATCATGTACTACCCATTCTACATGTTTGTATTGTAGGATCATCGTCCAGGTGATCGGACCACCTGGTGCTTGGGCTTCTCCACCGATCAACTAGTCAGGCCGCTTGGTTCATGGTCTCCGTCGCCAACCAGTTGATCGGACTATTTGTTGGTCGCTTCTACTCAATGCTCACTTCGCCGCCGACCAGTTGACCAGACTATTCGTCGCTCGTGCTTCATCGCCAGCTACGCCGGGGACTCCTCGACGCTCGATTTCTTCGTGCTCGAGGAGTAAGTGGGCACACTTCACCGCACGGACCTCGCCAGCTTCGTCTGGGACTCCTCGGTGCTTGAACATCGCCATCTACATCAGGGACTCCTTAGTGCTCGGTCATCGCCAATGACGCCAGGGACTCCCCACTCCTCAGTGCTCAGACCTCGCTAGCTTCGCCGGGGACTCCTCGGTGCTCAGACATCGCCAGCTTCGCTGGGGACTCCTCGGTGCTCGGACATCGCCTCCTACACTAGGGACTCCTTGGTGCTCAGTCATCGCCAGCGACGCTTGGGACTCCTCGCTCCTCGGTGCTCGGTCATCGCCAGCGACTCCTCGGTGCTCCCTTGGTGGTCGGATCTTGCTACGTCTCGTCGGTGTGCTATCAAGCTGCTCTATACTCTTTGAATCAGGGTGCTGATCTTAGGAAGCACGTCTGGGGTCTTGATACTCGCATATCAGACAACGTCTGGGACTCCTCGGTGCTTGGCCATCGCCAGCTTCGCCTGGGACTCCTCGGTGCTCGAACATCGCCGCCTACATTGGGGACTCCTTGGTGCTTGGTCATCGCCAGCGACGTTGGGGACTCCTTGCTCATCGGTGCTCGAACCTCACCAGCTTCGCTAGGGGCTCCTCGATGCTCGGACATCACCAGCTTTGTCGGGGACTCCTCGATGCTCGGACATTGCCTCCTACGTCAGGGACTACTCGGTGCTTAGTCATTGCCAGCGACGTCGGGGACTCCTCGCTCCTCGGTGCTTGATCATCGCTAGCGATGCCGAGGACTCCTCAGTGCTCCCTTGGTGGTCGGATCTTGTTACATCTCGTCGGTGTGCTATCAAGCTGCTCCATGCTGTTTAGATCAGGGTGCTGATCTTGGACAGCACGTCTGGGGTCTTGATACGCACATATCAGACAACGTCAGCAAGCTTTCAGACTTCTTTTTCTTTGACCCTGCTACAAGATTCATTCTTCATCTTCTAGCAGGCTCGGGGACTAAGTGGGCACACTTCACCTTGCAGTGAATGTGCTTGTTCTCATCTCAAGGCTATGCCCGGGGACTGGCTGCCTACTCAGCTGGTCTTATACTTTCTGATCCTGGCACCATGTGACTACATCACCTACTATCAGACTCAAGAACTAGCTATGGGGGTATGGCCCCCAGTGTCCATAAGACAAGACATGGGCCGCACCATCAAAGGTGGCCCAGCCCACAAGATCAAGGCATGCACGACGCTGCTCGGCATGCACCGCAAGATATTGTATAATACCAAATAGGCTACGTTCCTTGTAACCCTACCCCTCTAGAGTATATAAGGAGAGGTAGGGGTCCACTAGTGGATGGGCTACATCAAGATACATACATCTACACCACGATCCATACATCTACACCACGATCCATACATCTCAATGCAATACATCAGAACACAGGATGTAGGTATTATGTCATACTGATGGACGAACCTGTCTAAATCTTGTGTCTTGGTGCTTGTATTACCATCTCTCTCCTAATCTCGCTCACCTCTAACAAATCTACCATTGTGGGATACCCCTCGGTGGACTGCCGAGCATCTTTTGTCGACACTCACCATCTTCTCTGTTTTACCTTTACCAAGCAGGTCATGCTAGAACGGCGACCTCACCACCAGCCCATGCTGCCGCAACCACCCTCAATGATGGTAGCCACCTCTGCTACTTCCCCGCTTCAACCACTTGGCTGCACGTAATCGTGGTGAGCTACTGGTTGTGTTGCTTGCTTTTGTTTTACCTCTACCAGCCCTTCATGCCCGGTGTGTGGCTTGCCACACCACCATGGTCACCATGGCCACCGTAGAGCTCATGCGATGTTGTTATCAGTTCAATCGTCACCTTGTCTGGGTGTAGTAGGTCGTAGGGAAGCCGCCGGTACCATCCCCATGATCGGAGACCTCGTTGTTGGTGTGTTCCACCTCACCGGAGCATCGCCGGCCACCATGGTCATCGTCGAGTGAGCTACGGTGCGGTAGAGGTTCATCTAGTACCCTTGATCGATGCACTAGACCACCATGATCATGTAGATGCTTTCGCCGTCGCCGAAATCCTCACCGGTGGCGAGAACCCGCCGGTCAAAGTCCACGCTGCCATGGTCAGCGTGGCCGATACTATGCGTGTGACCAGGCCCCCTCTGTCAGTCACTATGGCTAGCGGGGTCTGAGTGCAAAATGAATTTCTTCGGTTTTATTCTTTTCCAAAAAATGTGATTATATGTAGTTTCTTGTTTAATTCATAGAAAAATATGGGGATGTGATAAAATCTTGAAAATTTTTGTGTAGCCTCTTCATGATGTGCTATATCTAAGAAAACATGAAATGGTGAAAATCAATTGTTTTTGCATGCTTTAAAATTACCTCTTTTAATTAATAAATGTACCTTCCATGATTTTTATAGGCTAAAATAATTATCCTTTAATCATGAAACTTTTTGTGTATACTTTAAATGCTTAGAAATGCCTTCATTAAAATTATGGTACTGTTTTGATAATTTTATTTTATCCACTTAATTACATGCTTTATTTATTAATTAATAATTACTAGAATAATTAGGATAAATCATAAAAGCCTTTGGTGTATTTTAGAGTTGATTGTAGACCTTGGAACACTACTACCTTTGTTGTTCCTTAGCAACTTAATCCTTTCCATGTTGTGCTCATGATTAACTTGTTAGTTAATAAATAAAATAGTTTACTCATATGACTAGTTAAGTAATGCATGTGATTAGGTCATGTTATGATCCTTGCTTGACCTCGGGGATGAAGTTGTGTAATGTTAAGTTAAATACTTTGCCTTGCTTGACTAGTATAATATGATAAGTGTTGCTTTCTTAATAACCACATAATCAACTTGTTTATATAATAATTAATATGCCTTAATTATTAGTTACTTATAATGATCATGAGTTAAGTTAAATGTTAATCCTTTCATGATAGATAACTAATCAACTTAGTAGCTCATTAACTAAAATGCTTTTATGATAATAACCCTAGTTCTTTGGTGAAGGAAAGTTGTACTCAACTTTCTTAATCTTGTTTAACTTCTGTTAATGCACTTGAATGTCCTTCATCATGCATCATGGCATGTAGTCCATCATGTTAAGCAAAGCATCATTTATTACGTGTAGTGAATACAAGAATGAGGAGGTTCGTGTTGATCAAGTTTCAGAGGAGGTTCATCCACCAGTGGTGTTGGTGCCTAGTCTAACTTCTGGATCCTCTGTGAAATCTAACCTTCTCTGCAACGTAGGCAAGCCCCAAAGCATAAACCCTCTCTAGTATTTACAAATCTTTATTACACTTAAGTTTTGTGAGATGTGCATTAAGTAACTAGGAGTTGGTTGAATACCACTGCTGCATGATTACCTTGATTTAGGTATCCTTAGTTCGACCATGTTAGTATGAATAGGTCGATATCTCTTATGCTTTGTAATGCTTAGACTTCGATTGAAGTTGAATGATGGTTTCATCGTTCGCAGGAGATAGGTTTTACCTGGCTCTTTTTAGCTCTGCTTTTGGGGTCATGAGAATATCATGATACATGTTAATATTTAAATTGAGACCGAGTGGGAATCGATGTTAAGGTAAGTGTTTTTGGGCAGACCGGTTCGCTTGGTCATGCTTGTTCCGCCTATGTCGATTAAGGACCAATCGTTGTTGGGCCGCTTGTGATCATGACTTCCAGTACGGGCCACATACTCTAGTAAGCCTGATACCTCAACTATTCCATTATGTGAAAAGACAACTGCGCACTAGGTGTGGGAGATGGTGAGAGTAGCGTGTACCCATCCTATGAATCCACCAGGAGTGGCGTAGGGAGGTGGAGTACTATACTTTCGGGTAGCACAGACCGGTTCACATTTTGGAGGATCTGAGTGAAGGTTGATATATGTAGGTTCGGGTCTGGGCCTAGACCTGCATATGTTGTGTGGTAAGGAAACCCTAGTTGGGCCAAATCGATTCGAATCACCGCTGCTTGTCGAATGAAGAAGACTCGATCAACTGAACTACATCGTTAGTTTAATCAATAAAACATGGTTACTTGTGGATAAGAGACGAACATGACATGAGATGATTAATGAAGTGCTTGAGCTAGATTAGGTGCAAACTGGATACTACTAATGACTTAATACAAAGCTAAAACATTAAAAGTAAGGATTCACTTGTAGTAAGCTTTTCTGCAAAAGTGACTTCTTGCTTCAAACTTACCTTTAAGCCTTCATGCCCTTGGAGTCTTTTCTTTGAGTCAGGTAAGACTTGTTGAGTACCCTCAAGTACTTAGGGTTTATTAACCCCTGTTGCAGGTTCTTACTAGTGCTGCTAATTGAGGTCATGTCGGTGGGCTCGACATGACTTGGTTGTCTCTTCTAAACTTAGATGATTTACCTAAGTTGCTTCCACAATTCTACTCAGCCTTTGAACTTAAGTTAAGTTTTGACTTGAACATGCTTTGAAATCTAAATTCTGTAAATCTTCCAGCACTCTAATTAAGTCATTTTTGTACCAAGTGTTGTAATGTTGTGGTAACTCTATATTGATCCTATATGAGTTGTAAAATGTGCATGATTCGGGATTTCCCCGAGGACACCCGACAGACTACCAGAAGTTATCTGGCTCTTGTGTGCAGCAGTCAGGGGTCTTTTAGGACAATGATAGGCACATGTGGGACCATATAATTTGGGTGGTTCTACCATAGGTATCTACGTGGGAAGACTCTAGAACACTCTAGAAGGCAAATCACCAAAGCTAGGCCATGTGTCCATGACATGTGGGGCCGACCTGACCCCACTATCAGGTCAGGCCAGCCTATGGGCCCCTCCTATCAGGTCTCTCCTTGCTACGTCGGTTCTCCACCTCCTTAGGGTTTGCATCTATGCACTGTCCTTTTAAGTCAGTTTGATCTGAGGGTCCAGGATGCTTGAAGGCCCCTATATATACTTGCCTGTACCCCCCTCTCCAAGGGAGGCATTGATCCTAAGAGCCTGAAGGCTAGAAACCCTAATTCTTATTTTCACCAGGATTAGAGCTAGCAATCAAGAGAAGATTAGTCCTCAATAGGATCTAGTCTTGTATTAGAGATAGAGAGATAGAGTGTGAGGGAAGAGTTTGGAGAAAGTGCCGGCCTGTCGGTGCTCTCTCTCTCTATGGCTTGTACCCTAGTGGAATCAAGTTCTTCTTGAGCTTGCTTCTGAGATTTCTCTAGTAATCAACTTCTAATTCAAGTAAGCATCTTGTTCATATTGTTCTTCAGGTTTGTGACTCTTTTTGAGTACTTTAATCCTTGTAGCTTCTGGGTTAAAGTAGTATTTGTAGTGTAAGCGTGGTGCTTAGACTTGGTTACTATTCATAAGGGTGACTCTTATAGCCTTGTTGAATCCTTTGTAGTCCACCTCCCATTTGTAGGCCTAGTAGGACCTTGTTACTATAGGAAACATACTCTGCCTGTGTTTTTTAGTAATATCCCTAGAATTGAACAATAGAAGACATAGCTTACCGAAGTTAGAACTAGAAGACCTTTGCGTTCTCCTTTATACTCCTGTTATCTAAGCCTTGTTGCAAAGTTGGGTTAAGTTAGATTTAGTTATTCTCACACATGTTTTCTTGAGTTCGATATAAAACTAGGATACTATCGATGAAATGCTACATCTGTATAATATCCGTGCGCTTACGGATTATTCTATGTGCGTTAATATATACCAACAGGCATCAAATGCAAATTCAAGATGCCAACATGTTGAGCAAGAATCAAGAAGAGAAGAAAGTCTGCTCACATCAAGTGCTTCAAGTGTGGAGATATGGGACACTTTGCCTCGAGGTGTCCTAGCAAGCTTGAGAAGAAGGCTCAAGCAACTCATGAGAGGCAAGGCAATAAGAAGCACCATATGAGCAAGGAAGAAAAGACTCAATCAAAGAGGAAGTCTACATATGTTGGGAAAGGGGACACATGGCTAATTCATGTCCCCTAGGTAACAATTCTAAGACTATTTCAATTGATGGTAATATTGTGCTTAGAAAGGATGGCAATGGTATCTCATTGGTTGCAATTGCAAAACATCCTGCTATTCATACTAAGGCAATGCCTAAGTATGTTGCACCTGCTAACTTGAGAGGACCCAAACTAGTTTGGATACCATCAAAAAGTGGATGATTGTTTGTAGGTACCATTGGCATTGGAGGCTTGATTCTATGGAATTATTATTATGCACCATATATTGAGTCAAGTTATGAATGCATATCACAACCCAATGCCATGACAATAAGTGAAGTCCAAGTGCTATAACATACAAGTGTCATTTGTCAAGTTGTGGATAATTTATTGGATATATTTGGTGGCTTGCAAATAATTGAGTTGAAGCTTGCTATGGATGATCATGAGCTAACCAAGGTATATTATTTGTTGATCTAATTCATTTGGGTGCATATGAGTTGATTGAATTGGATATATATATACGCATATGTTGCTTGCTATGAGATGTTTGAATGGACTAAATGATTAGTAATCAAATTTGAGCTCATTTGAGTTGGATAAATTCATGAGATGTCTTTTAGTAAGTGTATTGAATGAATTTATGTCTTGTGAAAGTATTCAAACAAGTTGATTTCAAGTTTGATTCACTATAGATGAAGAATGGCTCAATGAATAGAAATCTGTCATTTATTGGAAATCTGAGCTAGCTGAGATCAAGTTTGAATTCGAGTGACCAAATCTTATTGGATTGGCTTGAAATTTGGTATGCATGCTCTACACTTATTGTATAAGTTTCTGTAGAAATGTCATGAAATTTGGGTAAGAATTGCTTCGGTTTTGGAGTGGATCTTTTCAGCTGTAGTGCAAGCAGTTTTCAGCATGTAGCAATGTGGTAAGGATGTGAAATCTGGTAGCAATCTAGAAGTCAATTGAAGTTCAAATTTTAGAGATGCTAGATGACTTAGCTAGGCACATCTCCACCAAATTTCATGATAATTGGATTTGTACATTGGGAGATATGTATTTTTCATTGAAGGGTACATAATCTGCCAGAAAAGTGACAATAATTGGATTGTTCAAGAGTCACTTTGATTGAAAGGTCCTCAAGTTGAAAACATGTTTATAAGTGGTTGAGGTACCTAAGTCTGGTTTTGAAAAGAGCTAGAAGCATAACAAGCAAAGAGTGCAAGGCCATTAGATTGTGGAGTGTACTTGGCACATATTTGGTACTAAATTTGAAGATCGAGATCAAACTCAAGATGAAGATAGAGTTTAAGTTCTAGTGATTATTAGGAGATCATTTGGTAGAAAGAAAAGGACTTAAACAAGTAGAAAGAAAAGGACTTAAAAAGGAATCAAGGTTACACATCAAATTAAGTCCTTCACTTGGATTAATCAATCAAGATATTTCAAGTGAGTGTCAAGAATGGTTCTTTGGAGAGAGATCACTTCTCCCTATATGTAGGGGATTGACCGCTTTTTGTAGGTAAACCTGAGCGTGGGGCTTGGAAGGCTAAAATGGAAGTGGTTGATCTAAGGGGCATTTGAGATGCTTAGTTGAAGCAATCAAAAGGGTTGATCTAGAGAGCAAGCAACACCCAAAAGAGAGCTAGTTATGGTGATTCAAGTGGTATTCTAAATAGTTCTCTGATGTAAGTATTGATCAAAAGATAAAGCAAGCCAACCATAACAAGAGATAGTGCACTTGATCATAAGTGATTCTCATTTCATATGGGTGAAGGATGGATTTCATTATCGATTATTGCTCTTCACCAAGCTTATAATTAGGATTTCACATTGCTATTGGAGAAATGAATGGAATCTATGTGCATGATCATTTCATCCCTTACTAGTATGCGGTTAGTGCATATAGTACATGCTTAATAGGATCATGCATCACAAATGAAATTTTAAATTTCATAGCCTACCACTATTGCTTGAATGGTTAAATGATCTAGTGGTAGTATATGAGTTTGTTCATGAGCTAGTGAACCCAAGTACTTGATTTATTTTGGATTGCCAACAAGTGACAAGTACAACATTGATAAGATAACCGCTCAATGCGTGTGAAGAAGCTTAGAAAGGGTTCAAATCAGACTTGAAAGCTTAGGCAAATCAATTTAGTTCAAGTCATATTAGAAGCTCATGATGATGATAAGAGTACAAGAAAATAACAACAATGCAAATGGATATCTAGTTTGGTTATTTCAAGTAGTATCTAGGACTCAGTTGATTTCTCAAGTGGTATTTACAAGTGGTGTCTAGATCAACTTACAAGTGATATCCTACAAGTGGTACTCATGAAGATGACAAAGGTTCAAGAAATAGATATAATTGACAAATCTTACAAGTGGTTCCATGATGGTTCTTACACATGGTATATCTATATTATCACTTTGTTACAAGTAGCATTCATACACAGTGATATCTAGCACATCAAATGGTGGTTCCACAAGTGATCCTCAACTTTAAGTGATCATGATTGAATAAAGTTCCCTCACATACATGAGCTCAAGTTTATCAAGTGGATGACCCATGCTATGACATAGGGGGAGGTGTCCCACCGATTGGTATCAAGGTCAAAGATCCTACATGAGGTATCTCAAGGGCTACAAGTGGTGTCACTCCAACATATTTAGAAGTGTCTATAAAAAATGTAAGATTCAAGTGTCAACATCTACCCCAATGCAATCCTTTGTATCAATAAGAAGCACACCTTTTATGAAAATTGATGACAAAGGGGGAGAAGTTGGAACAAAGCTATGTAAATACATCATGGGAAGAAGTAAAAGTTGTATATGGACAAAGAGGGAGCAACATTGACAAATTAAGAAGGATCAAAATTCTTGGATAAGATAAGCACGCAAGTAGGGGGAGCAAACTCATGAACTTGGTTGTTAGCATTTTGATATGTGCATATTCATGCGCCTACTTGCATTTGCATAAGTTTTAAATTAAATATGCATGCTTGTGTGGTGTATGCTAGTTATAGAACTTGAATGATGATATGATAACTAGCATGCATAGGATGGTAGCTAGACTTGTGTTTTTATAAATGGTACTAGAACCTTGTTTATAATGTTGATCTCATGGGGTTTCTAGTGTTTTTGTTGTCTAGCTACTCATGATGCTAAGGATGATGTTAAAAGTACAACTCCGATGGGTATCACGCTTCAAAGGTTATTCTATACACCTTAGCATCACTTAGTAGTGGTAACACTCCCACAAATTACATATTTATGCATGCGTGCAAGCTTGAAACCAAACCATTTGAGCACACATGTAGGGGGAGTTATCACTACCAAGTTGGGTTTTATGGTGCTTATCCAAATCTTAACATGGAGCTTAAACATTGGATAAGTAGCATAAAATCCAAATCAAATTAGCCATTTACACTTGTGTGAAGTGCTAGCTTGAAATGAGCTTAATTTCCAAATCTTTGTAGAGTTGTCATCAATTACCAAAAAGGGGAAGATTGAAAGGTCCCTAGTTTGGCTTTGGTAATTGAGTGACAACCTAGGTGGACTAATGTGTTTAAATATGAGATACACAGGTGATTAGTCCACAGGTATACTTGTGTGAGCAACTCATGCCATGATGGTGAAGATGGCTTGGATTTGTTGCATGGCTCACACATGTGATGAAGGAGCTCATTACATATGAGACATGACAATCAGTCATGTGACTAAGGTGCAGAAGATCAAGACAAGACTTGGCTTGATAGGACTGGTTGCAAGCGTGAAGGGCAAGTTGGAGGCTTTGGAGCAATGGACCCGTGTGGCAGTAAAGCTTGAGCAAGACTTGGCGCCGATGGACGAAGGCAATGGTGAAGAGCAAGTGAAGTCAAGATCAATGAACCAATAAGGTCACATGATGATATGAAGTGGATCATATCATTTGTGATATGGTTGGTGCATGTGTTGCATCAACGATGGAGGAGATGGAATGGAATGCACAAGGCAAAGGTATAACCTATAGGGCATTTCATTTCACCGGTCATAGGTGTGTAGAGAAGTTTATGACTGGGTTTAGGATAGATGGCCGTACTATAAAGAGGGGCAAACTTGTTTGCATATTGGTCATCTAGTGCCACTCGAGTGATCTAACTTTGCATCGTTGCTAGGATCGAGTGGTAGCATGGTGATTTGAGTGATTAATCCTTTGAAAAATGATTGTGAAAATGCTAACACACATGCACATGATGTTGTACACTTGGTGGTGTTGGCACATTTGCAAAGGAGAAATTGTTGGAGTTGATTTGGATCAACTTGGTGAAGTTGGAGAAGAAAAGGAGAAGAAAAGAGCAAGTTGATTTGGATCAAACCACAAGCCTTAAAGTCCTCTGGAAACTCCTCATATCTGTTGACATCTGTTACCCATCCGGGATTTTTATCCAATATTGAAAGTAAACAAGCGTAAGTACTTTCCATACTTAACAAGATAACATGGGGTTATGAAAGCTCAAAAAGGGTGACTCTGGTTTAAAGCGGTTAGCACTTTTAGTAAGTCAAGATTTTATCATCAACTATTATCAAGTTATGCTTAAGCTCCAATTAAACCCACATAATCAGATATCCAAAACCATTGAATCATATTATCTCCGTAGAACATCATAAATGAACAACAATAAGTAACCATTTATTCTACGAGTTTTCTGGGCCGCTCGTGCCCATGAGCATGGCTGTTATAACAGTTTGTAACACTTTGCAGAGGTTGTGCACTTTCACCGTGAGTCGTGATTCCCATATGCCCAGGTCAATTACTCCCATAACATCGCCAAGGTGAGCGAGCAGGGTACACTATGAAGTCATTTCATAGGTTTCTCTAACAAGTTAGGGCCGCTAGGTTTCCTCGGCAGGCAGATGTAGGGACCCCCTTTCCTATGGCACATCTCCATCGCGGCTATACACATAGGAACAGAGGCAGCCCTATACCCAATGTGGCAAGCCCCTTTTGCACCATAAAGGTAACCTCTAACAAGCTAGAAAAGGTCCTATTACTGAGCTAAAGTCAGAGCCATGTGACCCTCATGGTTACACTGTCAGTCCTAGATTTTACCGACAGATAAGTCCTTATGGAGGGCCAAGAGCATCATGATCAAAAGTCATTTGCTCCTTCGCCCTATAATTCAGTTGTTTAAAAGCAAATTTTGCCTTTTCATTCTATAGAACCACTAGTCATTATGTTGATCATGTACAGTTACATTGAACATTAGCAAACTACCCATATGCATATAACCCGTAGGAGACAAGGAAACAGGATACTCAATCACTAGGATGTCCTTACGGGTATCAAAATTAGACACATGCAAATGAGAAATTAATAAATGGTGAATGGGACATCAAGGTAGATCCCATGCTATACTTATCTTGCTCAATGAACTCGGGCTGCTCCTGCTGGTCGTCAAAGAACTCTTGGTCTCCAACATTCTCCTCACCGTCTGAACTCGACCAACAAAGCAACATACAAGCATTCTAAAGGCATTCATGCAAAGCAAACAATTATGGGATTAGAATAGTACACTAGGGCATAAAAACAAGATAAAAAGGTTCTTAAAAAGAATCTACGTCTCTCTACGATCACATAGACACGAAGTTCACGAAAAACGGAGCTAAAACACGAAAGTTATGAATTAAACTGGGTTTCCTATAGCAATTTATTTAATTAAATCTAACCTCAAAATTTAAAAGTTGCAAACATGTTTGACAGTGGTATTAACATGTAGAGAACTTAATTACAAACCTAACGAAATTTGAACGGGCCGATTCGGAGCTAAAACGATGATTTTATAAGCAAAACAATGCAGTGGCATTTCTGTAAATAGAATGAACTATTTTGAATTTAAATAAATCAGAAAAATCAGGATTTTCATCTGGCCAAGGACTGTGGGTGTAAAAAGAATAAAGCTAAGGGGCTCTTAAGCAATTCTGCCACACAAAGGGGTATCAGCCATCCTAGGCCATTGGATCAAGGATGGACGGCTCAGATTAGGAGAAAGGGGGAGAGGGGAAAACCGGCGGCCGGAACAGTGCTCCGGTAGGGCGGGGCACCATGGCCTACGGCGAGGAGGTCATCGGCGAGCGGGAAACAAGGCCTTCGGGCCACGGTTCGATGAACCGAGAGCGCCGGGGGAAAGAGAGAGAGGAGGTGAAGGCGATCTCACCTAGGCCGAGAACGCGGCCGGAGGACACGGCCGACGCGGTGGTGGCAATGGCCGGCGGCGAGAGCTCGCCGACGCACTAAAAAATGGCCATACTAGCCACCATTTGCCATGGGAAAATGTTGGGGAGAGAGAGGAGAGCACGGTGAAACTCACCACGGTGAAAATCGGAGGCGGAGACGAAGGAAGGACGACGGACCACGGTGCTGCGGTTGCGACTTCCGCGTGCTCAGGTGAATGTGAGAGTGGAGCGGGGGGAGGCAATAGGGAGAGCGGTGATGGGCTCGGCTTCTTTTATAGAGGCCGAGGCGCAGGGAGGGTGCTCCCACGACATGACGTGGGTGCAGCGTCAGCGGTTGCGTCCGTGTGCGAAGTGGGAACGGAGGGAGAGGACGGCGCCAACATGTGGGCCTAGGGCGTCAGTAGGGAGAGAAGGAGGGGAGGGCGTGGCGGCGGCGGTTGCTCGCCCGAGTTGGGCCGGCCCAGGAAGAGAAAGGGGAGAAGGGGAAGGAAGGGAAGGTGGGCGAGCGGGCCGACGGCGGGGGGGGGGGGGGGGGGGGGGGGAATGGGCCAGCAGGTCGAATGAGAGAAAGAGAGGGAGGGACAAAGAATTGGCTTTTCTTTTCCCAAAACAATTTTCCAACTTCATTTTGAAATAGTTTTTGGAATCATTTTGAGTTTTGGATCAAAACCACTCAACCCAATAAATAAAATGCTATAGCATGAGTGCATCAACATGTATCTATCCTTAAGATTGATTTTAATTACACAAAAAATATTATTTTTCCTATATTTGAATGCACACATAATTACATAAATAAATCAAATTTAACTATTTTAAAAGAATGCAAATTTTAGGGTGTTACAATTCTACACCCCTTAAGATGAATCTTGTCCTCGAGATTCGGATGATTGCTTACTCAAACAGTTGTGGATAAGACTTTCGCAAATCCTCTTCTCTTTCCCAAGTAGCCTCATCCTCTGTATACCGATTCCACTGTACCTTACACATTTTTATAACTCGGCTCCTTATAACTCTTTCTATCATCTATAAGATCTTTATAAGATACTCTTCATATGTGAGATCTTCCTTAACAGCAAGTTCTTCTAAAGGAATCTGCTCTTCTGGTACTCGCAAACACTTCTTTAATTGAGAAACATGAAACACATCATGCACACCTGACAAACTCTCAGGCAGTTCCAACTGAAAGCTCTAGTTTGGTTTTGGTGAATTGATGAAACCCTAAGTGCTAACCTAGTTCATCAAGTGATCATGAGATAGGTAGCACACTTCAAGTAGAGAAGCAAATGAAGATCATAACATGACAATGGTGATAGCATGGAGATGATCAAGGGCTTACACTTGAAGAGAAGAAAGAGAAAAACAAAAAGCTCAAGGCAAAGGTATAAACCATAGGAGCTATTTTGTTTTGGTGATCAAGACACTTAGAGAGTGTGATCACATTTAGGTTTGATAGCCGTACTATTAAGAGGGGTGAAACTCATATTGGAATGCGGTTATCAAAGTGCCACTAGATGCTCTAACTCATTGCATATGCATTTAAGATCTAGTGGAGTGCTAACACCCTTGATAATATTTGTGAAAATATGCTAACACATGTGCACAAGGTGTGTGTAGGGTTGAGATGGGTTTGGGTTCCTCTCTCCCTCCCGCCGAATATGCTAACACATTCGGCGCTTTTGGGAAAATGAAATGCCTATTTTCTATTGCGCCGGATGCAAATTCTTGGTGGTTGGCACATTGGAGCAAGGGTGGAGAAGATAGAAGTGAGAACAGAGCTGATGCCAGCGTTGATCCAGTGACCGGACGCTGGATCCAGAAGCACCAGATGCTGACTGCCTGCGTCCGGTCGCGTTGACTGTCGGTACAGTGGCTAGGGATTACCACCGGACGTTGGCTGTGTCCGGTCAAGGTGGACCAGACGCGTCCGGTCGAGGAAAACCAGGTTTCGACCCTTACTGTACTCGACCGGACGCTGAGGTTCCAGCGTCCGGTCAGTTTTAACCAGACGCGTCTGATCGAGGTCGGTACCTTACTGGAAACGACCGGACGCTGGGGGTTCAGCGTCCGGTCAGTTGAAGCTGCTGTGTCCGGTCAGTTGAAGCTGCTGCGTCCGGTCAGCGTCATAGCTGTTGGAATCTGACGAACAGCGTTTGAAGGCGATGACACATGGCGTCCATCGGGCGACTGGACGCTGAGGGCCAGCGTCCGGTCAGTATAACCGGAGCGTCCGGTCAGAGCGCATTTTGCCCAGTGAAGGGGTATAACGGCTCTATTTGATGGGGGCTCTATTTATAGCCCCATGGCCGGCTCAAGGGAGAACTCTTGCACATTTTCATTGACATAGCAAGCTTGTGAGCCTAGCAAAAGGACTCCCACTCATCTAGATCATTGATTCATCATCATAGTGAGATTAGGAGTGAATCCAAGTGCATTGCTTGAGTGATTGCATCTAGAGGCACTTGGTGATTGTGTTTCGCTGCGGATTTCTCTTGTTACTCTTGGTGGTTGCCGCCACCTAGATGGCTTGGAGCAGTGAGGATCGTTGAGCGGAGGTGGTGATTGGCTCCGGCTCCGATCGTGGTGATTGTGAGGGGTTCTTGACCTTTCCCCGGCGGAGCGCCAAAAGGTACTCTAGTAAATTGCTTGTGGCTTGTGTGATCCTCATCTTGTGTTGGTTGTGCGGCACCCTATTGAGGGTTTGGCGAGTGATGCCAATCAGCGCGTGAACCTCCAAGTGAGTGAATCGCCACAACGAGGACTAGCTTGCCGGCAAGCAAGTGAACCTCGGTAAAAATCATTGTGTTCATCATTTGATTCCGAGGTGATTGGTCTACATTGGTATTCATCATTGTGATCGATTGGTTCCTACCACTACACGGTGGTATAACTCTCTTGCTCACTCTTACATTACCGCAAACTAGTTATCAAGCTCTTTAGTGTAGTTAGTTGTGAGAGCTTGTTTGTTTGATTAGTGTTGCTCTTTAGTTAGTCTTTGAGAGCACACTAATTTAGCTAAGTGTCATAGCTATTGTGTGGATATACACTATTCGAAATAGAATTGTGGTAGGTGGCTTGCATTTTAGTAGGCTAGCGCAACACTCGCTTCGCCGCATAATTGTCTAACATATTTTGTTAAGTGTTGTTGTAGAATTTTATTAGGCTATTCACCCCCCTCTAGCCATTAGGACCTTTCAAGTGGTATCGGAGCCGAGGTCACCGTTATTTGAGGCTTAACAACCTTCGGTGTTAAAATGGCTCAAATCAACAACACCAAGAAGCCACCCCAATTTGATGGATCAAATTATTCTTATTGGAAGTCAAAGATGGCCACACATATCAAGTCAATCAATAGAAAGGTGTGGAAGGTGGTAGAAACCAAAATTGAGATTAGTGATCCAGAAAATCCCACCGCCGCCGAAGAAGTGCTTCTCCAAAACAATGACATTGCTCTAAGTGCCATTCATGATGCAATTGATGTGAGAACATTTGAGCAAATCAAAAATATTGAGATGGCTCATGAAGCTTGGAAGAAATTGGAAGAATCTTTTGAGGGTACTCAAGCCGTGAAGGGTGCAAAGGCATACATCCTCAAAGAAAAGTTTGCAAGCTTCAAGATGAAGGAGGATGAGAGTGTGCCGGACATGTTCCATAGAATGGAGGTGATTGTAAATGATCTCAAAGCACTCGGTGAGAACATAGAGGACAAGGACTTCTCAAATAAGTTCTTGAGATGTTTGCCCACAAGATTCAAGATATTGGTCACCTTGCTAGTAAGGAGTGGTTTGAACACAATGACACCAAACCAAGTCTTGGGAGATATCATGACCGATGATGCCTATAGAGATGATGATGAGAAGGAAGAAAAGAAAGAAAAGAAAGATGAGAAGAAGGATGACAAGAAGAAGAGCGTGGCTTTCAAGGCCACATCATCCAAGGGCAAAGCCAAGCAAGAAACATCAAGTGAGGATGATGATTCATGGGATGATGATGATGATGAGAGAATGGCTCTTTTTGTCAAGAGGTTTGGCAAGTTTATGGTAAAGAAGGGCTATCGAGCTAGAAGAAAGAAGTATTCATCCAAGAGCAAGGAAGAGGCAAGGAGATGCTTCAATTATGGAAGCAAAGATCATCTTATTAGCAAATGTCCATACAATAGTGAGAAAGATGATGACAACAAGAACAAGAAGGAGTGGAAAGAAAAGAAAGATAAGAAGGACAAGATGTCCTTCAAAAAGAAGAAGGGTGGTTCATATGTAGTCACTTGGGATAGTGATGCTTCCACAAGTGATGATGATGATAGTGATGACAACAAGACCACCAAGAAGAAGGCACTTGCAAGCATAGCAATCAATGAGAAGCCTTCTCTCTTCGACTCTCCATCATGCTTCATGGCTAAGGCCACCAAGGTACAAACTTATGATGATGAAAGTGAGAGTGAACATGATAGTGATAGTGATAATGATGATGATGAACCTACTAAAGATGAATTAATTGACATGCTAGAAGATGCTAGAGAACACTTTAACATCTCAAGAGAGGAATGCAAAAGCTTGTGTAAGGAAGTAAAAGCCCTTAAGCAAGCCTTTGATGAGCTCAATGCATCTCATGAGAGGCAAGAGGATGCCCATGAGAAGCTTTGCAAGGCTCACAAAAAGCTTGAAAAAGCTCATTCTTCTTTGCTTGATGAGCAAACTAAAAAGAAGCATGTTGAAACTTGCAATGTAGGTTTAACTTGTGATTTAATTGATACATCACTATCTATGCCTATCATTGTTCCTCCAACTAACCCTTCTTGTAGCACTTCCACTTCTACCTCATCTAGTAGTGATGGTCACACTTGTGATACCTCACTAGTGGTTGAGAATGAGAACCTCAAGAAGGAGGTAACTAAGCTCACTCACACCTTGGCTAAGGCTTATGGTGGTGAGGACCGCTTGCTTATGGCCTTGGGTAGCCAAAGAGCTTCTCTCTACAAAGAGGGATTGGGCTATACCCCCAAGAAAGGCAAGGTGGCCTTTGCTCCTCACAAGACTAGTTTTGTGAAGAACAATGGTCGGTTTTGCACTAGTTGCCAGCAAGTTGGTCATAGAGAGCATGAATGCACCAACAAAAGAAAAAATGCTAATGTATCCTCTATTAAGCTTAATTCTTCTTATATGCTTGTTAAGGGTACAAATGGTGTGAAGGCTAAGTTCATTGGCAAACCATGGATGGGCTCAAGGAAGAAAGCCATTTGGGTGCCAAAGAGCTTGGTTACTAACCTTCAAGGACCCAAGAAAGTTTGGGTACCTAAAAAGAATTGATCTTCTTTTGTAGGTCAATTACAAAGCCGGAGGAAGGCATTGGGTTCTTGATAGTGGGTGCACTCAACACATGACCGGTGATGCTAGAATGTTCAACTCAATCAACACCAATGGCAATGATGGTTATGATAGTATCACATTTGGTGACAATGGCAAAGGCAAGGTCAAAGGGCTTGGTAAGATTGCAATATCCAATGACATGAGCATATCCAATGTATTGCTAGTAGAGAGCTTGAATTTCAATTTGCTATCCGTGGCTCAATTGTGTGATCTTGGATTCAAATGCATATTTGGAATAGATGATGTAGAGATTATAAGTATAGATGGCTCTAACTTGATCTTCAAAGGCTTTAGATATGAGAATCTATACTTGGTTGATTTCAATGCTAGTGAAGCTAGATTGTCTACATGCTTGTTCACAAAGTCTAGCATGGGTTGGTTATGGCATAGAAGGCTTGGTCATGTTGGAATGAAACAATTGAATAGATTGATTAAGCATGACTTAGTTAAAGGCTTGAAAGATGTTGTGTTTGAAAAGGATAAGCTTTGTAGTTCTTGTCAAGCTGGCAAACAAGTTGGAAACACCCATCCTAAGAAAAGCATGATGAGCACTAGTAAAGCATTTGAGTTATTGCACATGGATTTGTTTGGGCCAACACAATACACTAGCATTGGTGGTAACAAATATAGATTTGTGATAGTGGATGACTACACTAGATACACATGGGTATTCTTTCTAGTGGACAAAAGTGATGTATTTGCAACATTCAAATCTTTTGTCAAGGGCATTCAAAATGAGTTTGAAACAACCATCAAGAGAGTTAGAAGTGACAATGGTAGTGAGTTTAAGAACACTAGAATTGATGAGTTATGTGATGAATTTGGAATTAGACATCAATTCTCGGCCAAGTACACACCCCAATTAAATGGCCTTGTTGAGAGAAAGAATAGAACACTCATTGATATGGCAAGGTCTATGCTTAGTGAGTACAATGTGAGTCAATCTTTTTGGGCCGAAACTATCAACACGGCTTGCTATTGTAGCAACCGCCTCTATTGTCACCGATTGAAAGAAAAGACACCATATGAGCTCTTGAATGGTAGAAAGCCCAACATTGCATATTTTCGGGTCTTTGGTTGCAAATGCTATATCTTGAAGAAAGGCACAAGATTGGGCAAGTTTGACAAGAAATGTGATGAAGGATTCCTACTTGGCTATTCCACTACAAGCAAAGCATATAGAGTTTGGAATTTGGATAGTGGTACTCTTGAGGAAGTTCATGATGTTGAATTTGATGAAACCAAGGGTTCACAAGTAGAGAATGAGAACTTGGAAGATGTTAGAGGCATTCAACTTTCAAATGCCATGAAGAACATGTATATTGGTGAATTGAGGCCTAGGCTAGTGATTGATGATGAAGATGATCAAGTGCAAGTGCTCTCCAACTCTAATGTGCAAGATGATACAAATCAAGCTAGTGCAAGTGACTCTCATGATATTGATCAAGATCAAATGGCTAGTACATCATCTCAACCAAATGATCAAGCAAGTGCAGGCAATCAAGTTCCAATCCTTCAACAAACAAGTATTGCAAGAGATCATCCTTTGGATACAATCATTGAAGATATTTCAAGAGGTGTACAAACAAGATCAAGATTGGCATCATTTTGTGAACACTTCTCTTTTGTATCATCCATTGAACCAAAGAAGATAGATGAAGCTTTGAAGGATGTTGATTGGGTGAATGCTATGCATGAAGAATTGAACAACTTCACAAGAAATCAAGTATGGGAATTGGTAGAAAGACCATAGGGACACAATGTGATTGGAACCAAATGGGTCTTTAGAAACAAGCAAGATCAAGATGGGATAGTTGTAAGGAACAAAGCAAGATTGGTAGCACAAGGCTATACACAAGTTGAAGGTCTTGACTTTGGAGAAACATATGCCCCGGTTGCTAGATTGGAAGCAATTAGAATCTTGCTAGCCTATGCTTGTGCCCACAACATCAAGCCCTATCAAATGGATGTTAAGAGTGCATTTCTCAATGGTTATATCAATGAAGAAGTATATGTTGAGCAACCTCCCGGTTTTGAAGATGATGAGAAGCCCAACCATGTGTACAAGTTGAAGAAAGCATTGTATGGCTTGAAGCAAGCACCTAGAGCATGGTATGAGAGATTGAGGGACTTCCTACTCTCTAAAGGGTTCACAATGGGCAAGGTTGACTCCACTCTTTTCATCAAGAAGATTGGAAAAGATCTATTTGTATTGCAAATCTATGTAGATGACATCATATTTGGATCAACTAATCAAGAATTTTGTGATGAGTTTGGTAAGATGATGGCTAATGAGTTTGAAATGTCCATGATTGGAGAGTTGAGTTACTTCCTTGGTCTTCAAATCAAGCAATTGAAGAATGGTACATTTGTGAGTCAAGGCAAGTACATCAAGGACATGATAAAGAAGTTTGGAATGATTGATAGCAAAGTCATTAGCACACCAATGGGAACCAATGGCAACTTGGATAATGATGCTAGTGGAAACATGGTGGATCAAAAGATGTATCGGTCTATGATTGGAAGCCTACTCTATGTGACCGCATCAAGGCCGGATGTCATATTTAGTGTATGCATGTGTGCAAGATTTCAAGCCTCACCAAGAGAAAGTCATTTGAAGGCTACAAAGAGGATATTGAGGTACTTGAAGCATACACCAAATGTTGGTTTGTGGTATCCCAAAGGAGCAAAGTTTGAGCTAGTTGGTTACTCCGACTCGGATTATGCGGGATGCAAGGTTGAAAGGAAGAGCACATCGGGCACATGTCAATTGTTGGGAAGATCACTTGTTTCATGGTCATCAAAGAAGCAAAATAGTGTTGCATTATCAACCGCCGAAGCCGAATACATATCCGCCGGTAGTTGTTGTGCACAAATACTTTGGATGAAGGCCACTTTGAGTGATTTTGGAATCAAGTTCAAGAAAGTGCCATTGCTATGTGACAATGAGAGTGCAATCAAGCTAACCAACAATCCGGTGCAACATGCAAGAACAAAGCACATTGATGTCCGCCACCATTTCATAAGAGATCACCAACAAAAAGGGGACATTTGCATTGAGAGTGTAGGCACCGAAGATCAACTTGCCGATATATTCACCAAGCCATTGGATGAGAAAAGGTTTTGCAAGCTAAGAAATGAGTTGAACATATTGGATTTCTCAAATATGTGTTGATGCACCCCATATGACATGCCTCTCCTTCGAGCAATCTAAGGTAAAAGTTGATTGGCATGACATACATTCTAACTAAGGACATGTTTAGTGCATCTAGTCATATTTTCAATCTCATTAGGACCTTGCAAGTGGTTCTATCTTATTAGGCTCATTCATGAAAATCAAATGAATTTTGATGTCAATATGGTATCACTATTGCTTCTATGCTTGACTTGATCTAGTGATGGCATATGACATGTTTATGAGCTTGTAAACCTAGTGTTTAATCTAGAAAATGAACTGTAAGTGTTTAACTCAACATGGTACAAGATAACCCTTATTTGGAGGTGTGAAGAAGCTTGTCCTTGGATCAAACCGAGTTAAATATCTTTGGGAAATAATCTAGAATTGAACCAAATTTGGGAAAATAACCCTCACCCCATTGATTGACATTGATAATCTCGACCCTACAAGTAAGTCCTTTTAGAACCTTTGTGGTCATTGATGACAAAGGGGGAGAGAAACAAAGATAAAGGGGATAAGGGGGAGAGAAACAAAGGAAAGGGATGATCAACTAAAAATTTTTGAGCACACAAGTAGGGGGAGCAAGCTCATAAACTTGTATGGTGCATTTGAACGTGCATTTCATATGTTTGCTTGCATGGCATAAGTTCCATATTTATAATATCCATGCTTGTGTGATGTATGCTAGTTGTAGATTTGAATGATGAAATATAAACTAGCATGCATAGGATATCTAGTGATTTCACTTCCAAATATTTCTAAGTGGTATTGAGCTAACCATGATGCTAAGGATGGTGTATTGGTGCACTCCGATTGGTATCACGCTTCAAAGGTCCATCTTTTATACCTTAGCATCATATGGTAGACATTGACTCCTACATTTCCTATCTAAGCATATGTGCAAGCTTCAATCCAAACTCTTAGCACATATGTAGGGGGAGCAATTGCTACCACTTAGGGTTCATGAAACTCGTCCATATCCTTTTACACATGGTAAATATGCTTGGGCAAGCAACATGGATTCAATTGAATTTCAATTAATATCTTTGTATAAGGGTTGTCATCAATTACCAAAAAGGGGGAGATTGAAAGCTCTAGTTTGGTTTTGGTGAATTGATGAAACCCTAAGTGCTAACCTAGTTCATCAAGTGATCATGAGATAGGTAGCACACTTCAAGTAGAGAAGCAAATGAAGATCATAACATGACAATGGTGATAGCATGGAGATGATCAAGGGCTTACACTTGAAGAGAAGAAAGAGAAAAACAAAAAGCTCAAGGCAAAGGTATAAACCATAGGAGCTATTTTGTTTTGGTGATCAAGACACTTAGAGAGTGTGATCACATTTAGGTTTGATAGCCGTACTATTAAGAGGGGTGAAACTCGTATTGGAATGCGGTTATCAAAGTGCCACTAGATGCTCTAACTCATTGCATATGCATTTAAGATCTAGTGGAGTGCTAACACCCTTGATAATATTTGTGAAAATATGCTAACACATGTGCACAAGGTGTGTGTAGGGTTGAGATGGGTTTGGGTCCCTCTCTCCCTCCCGCCGAATATGCTAACACATTCGGCGCTTTTGGGAAAATGAAATGCCTATTTTCTATTGCGCCGGATGCAAATTCTTGGTGGTTGGCACATTGGAGCAAGGGTGGAGAAGATAGAAGTGAGAACAGAGCTGATGCCAGCATCGGTCCAGTGACCGGACGCTGGATCCAGAAGCACCGGACGCTGACTGCCTGTGTCCGGTCGCGTTGACTGTCGGTACAGTGGCTAGGGATTACCACCGGACGCTGGCTATGTCCGGTCGAGGTGGACCAGACGCGTCCGGTCGAGGAAAACCAGGTTTCGACCCTTACTGTACTCGACCGGACGCTGAGGTTCCAGCGTCCGGTCAGTTTTAACCGGACGCGTCTGATCGAGGTCGGTACCTTACTAGAAACGACCGGACGCTGGGGGTTCAACGTTCGGTCAGTTGAAGCTGCTGTGTCCGGTCAGTTGAAGCTGCTGCGTCCGGTCAGCGTCATAGCTGTTGGAATCTGACGAACAGTGTTTGAAGGCGATGACACATGGCGTCCATCGGGCGACCGGACGCTGAGGGCCAGTGTCCGGTCAGTATGACCGGAGCGTCCGGTCAGAGCGCGTTTTGCCCAGTGAAGGGGTATAACGGCTCTATTTGATGGGGGCTCTATTTATAGCCCCATGGCCGGCTCAAGGGAGAACTCTTGCACATTTTCATTGACATAGCAAGCTTGTGAGCCTAGCAAAAGGACTCCCACTCATCTAGATCATTGATTCATCATCATAGTGAGATTAGGAGTGAATCCAAGTGCATTGCTTGAGTGATTGCATCTAGAGGCACTTGGTGATTGTGTTTCGCTGCGGATTTCTCTTGTTACTCTTGGTGGTTGCCGCCACCTAGATGGCTTGGAGCAGTGAGGATCGTTGAGCGGAGGTGGTGATTGGCTCCGGCTCCGATCGTGGTGATTGTGAGGGGTTCTTGACCTTTCCCCGGCGGAGCGCCAAAAGGTACTCTAGTAAATTGCTTGTGGCTTGTGTGATCCTCATCTTGTGTTGGTTGTGCGGCACCCTATTGAGGGTTTGGCGAGTGATGCCAATCAGCGCGTGAACCTCCAAGTGAGTGAATCGCCACAACGAGGACTAGCTTGCCGGCAAGCAAGTGAACCTCGGTAAAAATCATTGTGTTCATCATTTGATTCCGAGGTGATTGGTCTACATTGGTATTCATCATTGTGATCGATTGGTTCCTACCACTACATGGCGGTATAACTCTCTTGCTCACTCTTACATTACCGCAAACTAGTTATCAAGCTCTTTAGTGTAGTTAGTTGTGAGAGCTTGTTTGTTTGATTAGTGTTGCTCTTTAGTTAGTCTTTGAGAGCACACTAATTTAGCTAAGTGTCATAGCTATTGTGTGGATATACACTATTCGAAATAGAATTGTGGTAGGTGGCTTGCATTTTAGTAGGCTAGCGCAACACTCGCTTCGCCGCATAATTGTCTAACATATTTTGTTAAGTGTTGTTGTAGAATTTTATTAGGCTATTCACCCCCCTCTAGCCATTAGGACCTTTCACCAACTGATAGGCTACTTTTCCATGTCTCTCTAGGATCTTAAAAGGTCCAATATACCTCGGTGCCAACTTTCCCTTCATATTGAATCTTTTCACACTTCTCATTGGTGACACCTTCAAGTACACATAATCTCCAACTTCGAAAGTCAGCTCTCTTCTGCGAGTATCAGCGTAACTCTTCTGTCAGGACTGAGCCACTCTCAAGTTGTCTCTAATCATTCTCACTTGTTCTTCTGCGTCTCTAAGTACATCGGGTCCAAACACTTGAGTTTCACCAGTCTGATTCCAGAACAAAGGTGTTCTACATTTACACCCATACAACGCCTCAAAAGGTGCCATCTTGAGACTCTTCTGGTAACAGTTGTTGTACGAGAACTCAGCATATGGCAAACTCTTATCCTAGCTTGTACCATATTGCAGTGCACAAGCTCTCAACATATCTTCCAAAATCTAGTTGATCCTTTCAGTTTGTCCATCAGCTTGTGGGTGGTAAGCAGAACTGAAATTCAACTTTGTCCCCAAAGATCTATGTACTTTCTACCAGAATTGCGATGTAAACTGAGTGCCTCTATCAGACACAATTTTCTTGGGAACACCATGTAAGCACACTATCCTTTCCATGTACAACTCTGCTAGCCTTGCACCTATATAGGTAATCTTGACTGGTAGAAAGTGTGCAACCTTGGTGAGTCGATCCACTATTACCCATATTGAATCATAACCTCTTTGAGTGCGGGGCAAACCTACGATAAAATTCATACCAACTTCTTCCCATTTCCATTCAGGAATCTTCATTGGTTGTAGCAACCCTACAGGTCTTTGATGCTCAGCTTTCACCCTTTGATAAGTGTCACACAAAGCCACATACTCTGCCACATCTCTCTTCAAACCATACCACCAATACTTCTCTTTGAGATCCAAATACATCTTGGTACTTTCAGGATGTATAGAATAAGCAGACTCATGTGCCTCTTGTAGAACTGCATCACGGATAGCCTTCACTTCATGTACACATATTCTTTTCCCGAACCAAAGAGTACCATTCTCATTCATCATGAATCCTGGTGCCTTTCCAAGCACTATATTCTCCGCTATCTCCTTAAGTTTTTCATCCTCCAATTGACCTTTGCGTATCTCTTGCTCCAAGGTAGGCTCTATCGCCAATTCCATTGCATTAGTGACAAAGCTCAAGTTGAGATGCTCTATTTCAGCACACAACTCTGCTGGCATAAATGTCATCTGAAGTCCATTGGCATAACTCTTCCTGCTAAGTGCATCAGCTACGACATTTGCTTTTCTCGAATGATAATGCACATCCAATTCATAGTCTTTGATTAATTCTAACCAACGATGTTGTCTCAGATTCAGATTTGACTGGGTAAAGATATACTTCAAACCACTGTTCGCCTACACGGCCGTGTAGCCCGTGTACACGCCGTGTACACGCTACACGGTGGTGCGCCGTTTCCGTCCGTTTCCGTTTAATCGTCCGTTTACCCCGTTTAATTGACCGTTTAGCCCGTTTAATTGACCGTTTAGCCCGAATAATAGCTAAACGGTAGGTGACCGACTGTTTACCGTTTAGCGTTTAGGAAAACACTGCTTCAAACTCTTGTGATCTGTATAGATATCACTCTTATGCCCAATTAGATAATGTCTCCAGATTTTCAAAGCATGAACCATAGCTGCCAATTCCAAGTCATGAGTAGGGTAGTTTAACTCATGCTTCCTCAATTGTCTAGATGCATATGCCACCACTCTTCCTTCTTGCATAAGAACACATCCAAGGCCCAGACGAGATGCATCACAATATATAGAGAAGTTCTTGCTTAAATCTGGCAAAATCAACACTGGAGCTGTAGTTAATCTCTTCTTTAGCTCATCAAAGTTTGCCTGGCATTTATCAGACCATACAAATTTAGCATTCTTTTCCAATAGAGCTGTCATAGGCTTAGCAAGCTTGGAAAAACCTTCAATGAACCTCCTATAGTACCCAGCCAATCCCAAAAAGCTATGAATCTCACTTACATTGGTTGGTGGTTTCCAATTTAATACATCTTGCACTTTGCCTGGATCCACTGCTATTCCACCATTGGAGACAACATGACCCAGAAAAGAGACCTCCTTCAACCAAAACTCACACTTGCTCTGCTTAGCGTACAACTTATGTTCTCTAAGCTTTTGCAAGACTAACCTTATATGTTCAGCATGTTCTTCTTCAGTCTTGGAGAATATCAGTATGTCATCAATAAATACAACCACAAATTTATCAAGAAACTCTATGAACACCTTATTCATCAGATACATGAAGTATGCAGGTGCATTGGTCAATCCAAAAGACATAACGGTATACTCATACAAGCCATACCGTGTAGTGAATGCTGTCTTGGGTATGTCCGAGTTTCAAATCTTTAGCTGATGGTAACCTGAGCGGAGATCAATCTTGGAGAACATATAGGCACCTCTCAATTGATCAAACAAATCATCAATCCTTGGCAAAGGGTATTTATTCTTGATAGTAACCTCATTAAGTGAATGGTAATCCACGCACATCCGTTGGGTACCATCCTTCTTATCCACAAAGATCACAGGTGCCCCCCATGGGGAAGAACTGGGGCGTATGAAACCTTTTTCTTGCAACTCTCTTAGTTGTTTCTTAAGCTCTTCTAATTCATTAACCCCCATTCTATATGGACGTTTAGCTATTGGTGCAGTTCTAGGTAATAATTCAATAATGAATTCAATGTCACGGTCAGGTGGCATACCTGGCAAGTCATCGGGGAAAACATCCGGGAACTCCTCCACAACACGATCTTGTTTATTGGCATCACCATCCAGCTGGTTCATAGTGGTTGTTGGCTGAGCTTGCACTACCACTTCTACACAGATTCTATCTCCATTGGATAATGTCATAACAATAGATCTCTCCTAACACTGAATCACTGCCCGGTGTTGTTTCATCCAATCCATACCCAGGATAAGATCAATTCCCGCTGTTCTCAACACAATAGGTTTCACTTTGAAGTCTACCCCCCTTAAGGAAAGTCTAGCTGAGGGATTCCAATACGAAGCTGGCATGCTACCTCCTAGTGAATTTACTAGAATGGGGTTTTTCATGGCACATAAAGGTATGCTATGCATTCTAACAAAAGCTTGGGAAATAAATAAATGCGAAGCACCTGAATCAAAAAGTACTATAGCAGAGATAGAGTTGACACTGAACGTACCCAACATGACCTCGGGCGTCTCCTAAGCTATATCAGATGACACATAGTTCACTTTTGCAGTGTGAGGTGGTCAGGCATTGAACTTCGGATTGCCATTCTGGTTCTATGGAGCTTGCTGGTTCTGCTTCTTAGGACACTGATGAGCATAGTGACCTACTTCTCCACAGCGGTAGCATGCGTTGGGGTTATTGGGTGCACAACTCTTCATAGGAGCATTGTTGGGCATTCCCTGGCGTGATGCTGGATTGCCGGTCTGTTGCTGGGGATGCTGATTACTAAACTGTTGCTGGTACTGAGGGCATTGCTGGAACTAGTTACGCTGAGGATACTGACCACAGTTTCCCTAGTTAGATGGTCCTTGATTCCTCTGCTGAAAACACTGCTAGGGATAGGCACGCAAATGGGTGTTGCTTCCAGAAGCTTGCCCTTGAAGCCTCCTCTTCTTGGCTTCCATCTCTTTGCACTTATTGTCAATCACAATAGCGTGGTTCACCAATGACTGAAAGTTAGGGTATGTGTTGGACATAAGCTGGAGCTGCATGCCATCATAAAGTCCCTTGAGAAAGCGGCGTTGCTTCTCACTATCCTTAGCTACATCATTTGGAGCATAGCGTGATAGTTGAGCAAACTTGTCACATACTCTGCCACAGACATGGATCCTTGCTTAAGGGACCTGAATTCCTCCTGCTTCAGCTCCACTAGTCCATCGGGGATATGATATGACCAAAAATTGTCCTTGAATTCCTGCCAGGTGATAACAGGAGCATCATTGGGGCATCCATACTAGAAGGACTCCCACCAATCCTGAGCTGCTCCCTGGAGTTGACCAGAAGCATACAATACCTTCTCAAGATCATTGTATTATGCTATGTTAAGTTGCTTTTCCACAGCACATAACCAATTGTCTGCCTCCAAGGGGTCTGAGGCGTGGGTGAACACTGGAGGGTGACCCTTCATGAATTCTCCACGCTTGTCTCTGACCTGAACAGGCGGTGGTCCTCTTGCAAGTTCGTTATCCAAGCGTTGCATCATGGCTTGCATCAACTGTGCTTGCATTCCCATCAATTGCTCCATAGTCACTGGTGGCGGTGGTGGTGGATTCATGGGAGCATCACAACCATGACCATAGCCTCTGCCTCTTCCTCCTCTTGCGGCCATCTGCTTTCCAAACAAATGCGCAAAATTTTAGAGATTTCCAAATTATAGAGAACTTATAAAAGATAAGGAACAACGCTGAGAATTTTTTGGACAAGATTCAAATACAACAGTTCAGTAAATCTATCATAACTTGAGTTTCAGAGACCCAACAGAGGTGTACCAAGAATGGTTAGAAAGCTTAGGAGATCAGCTACGACTTTTATTTAGAACACCTTTACAGATTCTGATATACACATGGTCAAAAACAGAGCTAAACTGAATCTGTTATGAGTTCCAGACTGCGTAGAAATATCAACTTGTGACAGCTAGATCTCACAAACCTGAATAAATATCAATGTGTTTCTAGAGACATTTGAAAGATACAGTAGTCTAGATATTTCCACAAAAATTTCAGAATTTTTGGCAGCTCAGATCTCAAGATACAAGATAAAGAACGCAGGCTGCTCCAGAAAACAGCACAGCAGAGATATGATAAAGCAACCCATCTGCATTAAGACCTCATCTAAACTTAAGGTTCAAACCTATGGAATTTGTGGACATGCCCACAAACTTCCAGCAATCAAACAAACTCCAAATCATCCAAGTTCACAATTAAAAACATCTAATCACTAAAGTTCACAAGACAAAACAAGACTAGACATGACACACGAACTAACAACGTCGTAGCTTTATACAAGGCACCAAACACCTATGGGGCGGTGTCAACCATGGTGAATGACCGGGGATTCTTCTTGTAGATCGGTGGCAGCCCAAGTTGAGCACGCAGTTCATCAACCTGCTTCTGGAGATGCCTCTCGGCCCTCTGCGATGCACGTAGCTCTCCCTTGACTTCTTCATCGACCCCCTGCATGGCATGGACATGTCGCACTGTTGCTTCCAGAGTTGGATCACTTTCTGGTGGTGCCAGGACTTGCCAATTACCCTCATGATCATTGCGAGGGAGGAACCTAAAACGATCCTCCTTCATGGCCTCAAAACGACGACCATGGTAGTAGATGTAAGCGTCCTGCACTGCATCTTCCATGCCAACCAATGCATGAGCCCGTCTGGCAGTGGCACTGTGAAAAGTCTCCACCTCATGTCCATTCTTTATGTCGTTCTAGGCGGTGACAACCAGCTCTACCTTCCAAAAAGTTGCCTCCAAAGGGTGCTGGTACTCTGCACAGTGATAGTTGATGGAGGCGTGCAGATCAGTGTAGTAGTCATCCAGCACCTGAGTAAGAAGGGTGTGGTAGTAGGCCGTCTTCGGGGCCTGCTTGAAGTAGTATTTGCACGTCCAGCCCATCTCCTCATCCACCACAGGGATGGCTAGGGGTGGCACAGGCGTTGGTGAAGTAGCTGATGACTCTGTTGGTGTAGCTACAACAACATAGATAGGTGCAACAGCTGGAGTAGGAGCAGGTGCGGGTGTAGGTGCCGGTGCGGGAGTCGGGGTAGCCATACACTCCTCATCTTCCTCGATCAAGGGTTCCACCTCATCATCAGAGATGACCACAATATCCTTCTCCTCCTGTGGAGCACAAGGGTGAACATGGCACGGTAGCCTGCAGAGCTGAGGCAGGCGGTCTTTGGGTTATGAGGCATCTATAGATTTAGAGTAAGATAGAATTAGAATCAACAATTTTATATAATAGATTAAGGTATGAAAAGCATAGATATTTTAATAAAATAACAAGAATGAGACAGTAAGCATGAAACCGGTGGAGCAAAGATGCTAAAACGACCATCTCTAACAAGGCTTGGATCCTACAGTCAACCTGGCTCTGATACCAATTTGTCACACCCAATTTTAAGGATAAAATTGAATGCATAAAACTCATGTGTGCCCAGGGATTAGTCACACACATAAGTTGACAAATTACAAAAAGTATCATCACGGTGTATCTTATATCACGATTAATACCATCACATAGTCTTACACAACATAGCGGAAAATAAAAAGATAGCTCTCTCATGGTAGCTCCAACATAGGGACGGTCAACTGGTTGACCACAAGCCTTAAAGTCCTCTAGAAACTCCTCATATCTGTTGACATCTGTTACCCATTCGGGATTTTTATCCAATATTGAAAGTAAACAAGCGTAAGTACTTCCCGTACTTAACAAGATAACATGGGGTTATGAAAGCTAAAAAAGGGTGACTCTAGTTTACTGTGGTTAGCACTTTTAGTAAGTCAAGATTTTATCATCAACTATTATCAAGTTATGCTTAAGCTCTAATTAAACCCACATAATCAGATATCCAAAACCATTGAATCATATTATCTTCGTAGAACATCATAAATGAACAACAATAAGTAACCATTTATTCTATGAGTTTTCCGGGCCGCTTGTGACCGTGAGCATGGCTATTATAACAGTTTGTAACACTCTATAGAGGTTGTGCACTTTCATCGTGAGTTATGATTCCTATATGCCCGGGTTAATTACTCCCATAACACCGCCAAGGTGAGCAGGCGGGGTACACTATAAAACCATTTCATAGGTTTCTCTAACAAGTTAGGGCCACTACGTTTCCTCGTAGGCAGATGTAGGGACCCCCTTTCCTATGGCACATCTCCATCGCGGCTATACACATAGGAACAGAGGCGGCCCTATACCCAACATGGCAAGCCCCTTTTGCGCCATAAAGGTAACCTCTAACAAGCTAGAAAAGGTCCTATTACTGAGCTAAAGTCAGAGCCATGTGACCCTCATAGTTGCACTGTCAGTCCCAGCTTTTACCGATAGATAAGTCCCTATGGAGGGCCAAGAGTATCATGATCAAAAGTCATTTGCTCCTTCGCCCTATAATTCAGTTGTTTAAAAGCAAATTTTACCTTTTTGTTCTATAGAACCACTAGTCATTATGTTGATCATGTACTATTACATTGAGCACTAGCAAACTACCCATATGCATATAACCCATAGGAGACAAGGAAACAAGATACTCAATCACTAGGATGTCCTTACGGGTATCAAAATTAGACACATGTAAATGAGAAATTAATAAATAGTGAATGGGACATCAAGGTAGATCCCATGCTATACTTGCCTTGCTCAATGAACTTGGGCTACTCCTGCTGGTCGTCAAAGAACTCTTGGTCTCCAACGTTCTCCTCACCGTCTAAACTCGACCAACAAAGTAACATACAAGCATTCCAAAGGCATTCATGCAAAGCAAACAATTATGGGATTAGAATAGTGCACCAGGGCATAAAAACAAGATAAAAAGGTTCTTAAAAAGAATCTACGTCTCTCTACGATCACATAGACGCGAAGTTCACGAAAAACGGAGCTAAAACACGAAAGTTATGAATTAAACAGTGTTTCCTATAGCAATTTATTTAATTAAATCTAACCTCAAAATTTAAATGTTGCAAACATGTTTGACAGTGGTATTAACATGTAGAGAACTTAATTACGAACCTAACGAAATTTGAACGGGTCAATTCAGAGCTAAAACGACGATTTTATAAGCAAACAATGCAGTGGCATTTCTGTAAATAGAATGAACTATTTTTGAATTTAAATAAATCAGAAAAATTAGGATTTTCATCTGGCCGAGGACTGCGGGTGTAAAAAGAATAAAACCGAGGGGCTCTTAAGCAATTCTGCCACGCGAAGGGGTATCAGCCATCCTAGGCCATTGGATCAAGGATGGACGGCTCAGGTTAGGAGAAAGGGGGAGAGGGGAAAACCGGCGGCCAGAACAGTGCTCCGGCAGGGCGGGGCACCGTGGCCTACGGTGAGGAGGTCGTCGGCGAGCAGGAAACAGGGCCTTCGGGCCACGGTTCGACAAACCAAGGACACCGGGGTAGAGAGATAGAGGAGGTGAAGGCGATCTCGCCTAGGCCGAGAACACGGTCGGAGGACACGGCCGACGCAGTGGTGGCCATGGTCGGCGGCGAGAGCTCACCGACGCACTTGAAAATTGCCCTGGGAAAAAGGTCAGGAAGAGAGAGGAGAGCACGGCGAAACTCACCACGGTGAAAATTGGAGGCGCAAACGAAGGAAGGACGGCGGACCACGGCGCTGCGGTTGCGATTTCCGCGTGCTCGGGCGAATGCGAGAGTGGAGTGAGGGGAGGCAGCAGGGAGAGCGGTCATGGGCTCGGCTTCTTTTATAGAGGCCAGGGCACGGGGAGGGTGCTCCCACGATGCAACGTGGGTGTGGCGTCGGTGGTTGCGTCCGCGTGCGAAGTGGGAATGGAGGGAGAGGATGACACCGACATGCGGGCCCAGGGCGTCAGTGGGGAAAGAAGGAGGGGAGGGTACGGCGGTGGTGGTTGCTCGCTCGAGTTGGGCCGACTGAAAGGACCTAGGATGCCACCTAGAGGGGAGGTGAATAGGCATTTCTGAAAATTAACACCTTTAAATACGGAAATGATTAGTAAAGGGAGTTTCCAAAATGAAAACTCCAAATAAAGAGTTGTACCACCCCTCACAAGTTAGCCACAGAGTATACAAGGTATAAAGAATATATCTAGAAGCTACAACCCTGCAACACAAAGTTAGAATAGAGAATGAATATATTCAGCACAGGCAGGAAATACTAGACGTGTCCGGTAGGTATACCGGACGTGTCCGGTATGCACGTGTTCTGCAGAACAGCCTGGCACAGTGATCAATACCGGACGTGTCCGGTATGAATACCGGACGTGTCCGGTATACACGATTTCTGCAGAACAGCCCCAAACTTGCTCCTTTCAATTTCTATCTTCAAGCCAAACTGTAGGTACCTACAAGAGATGACAATATACATAGAGAACCTGCACAAGAGCTAGAGCAACACAAATATCGAATGAAATGCAAATTGAAACACGATATTTGTTTTACCGAAGTTCAGACTTGTTCGAGTCCTACTCTCCATTGAGGGGGCTATAGGTGACCCAGCGAAGGTCAGCCCTAGAGGGTACCACGAAGGTCACTCTAGCCGGAGTCTTTTCCAACTCCTTTTCCTCCTTCCACTAGATGATTCCGAGGCGGCGGAATCGATCGTTACAAACTTTCTGAGGCACACCACAATCTCTCGGGTGCTCTCCAGTGACGCCTAACCATCTAGAACCGAAGAATCCAAGAGTAACAAATGCGAATCACGAGATTGACAATATGCACAAGTGCTCAAGTGGTTGGATTGCTCTCTTTTTGAATTTCACTCAACCCACAATTTGATTTGGAAAATTTGATCAATCTCTCACTAAGAGAGGGTTGGGAGAGTTGGCAAGGCTCAAAAACATGTGTGTGTATCAGCAGAATCAGCAGCCTCCAAAGGTGGAGGCTTAGGGGTATTTATAGCCCCAATGAAAAACTAGCCGTTTTATAGCCGTTGCCATACTAGACACGTCCAGTATGCCTTACACTGCGCCAATGGTAACTAAGTTACAGTGATGTAGTGAGGCGTCGAAACTCCTGATGAATGCCGAGACTTCCGACCGTCAGTACTCCCGACTCACATCAGAACTCCTGACCCTCAGCATATTTGAAAACTAAGTAACTGAGTTGAAGTTAGTGAGGTGTCGGAACTCCCGACGCATGCCAGAACTTCTGATCGTCGGAACTCCCGATTCATGTCGGAACTCCCGACCCTTGCCAGAACTCCCGACCGTTGGAACTCCCGACTTACGTCGGAACTCCCGACGAACCAACCCGAGAACAATAATTTTACCACTGCTGGGTAAATACCGGACACGTCCGGTATTGCTAGACCAGTAAAAATAAAGTTAGCTCTTTTGTCGCTCAAATACTCAAAACTCACATGGGTTGGCTTGAGCATTTATGAAACATTATCTATCAACATGATGCATCCCTCTTAATAGTATGGCATACCTATCAAACTCAAGATCAAAGGAAAAATGAATTTATACCACTTGAGTTGATCTCTTTTGAATTGATGCCGTCCCTTTCAATCTTCATCAAGTAAGGGTGCTAACATGTTGATATTGATCTTTTCACTTGAGCATAGCCATCTTGAGCACGTGACTTGATTCCATTCATCAAATATGAATAACTCCAAAATGTATCAAGTCACTTCCATCAAACACTCCAATAGTGATTTGATCCTCCACATAAACATGGCCATCATAGCTTGATTAGTACCTCAACTAAATGCAAGTACTTCCTTCTTCACCCTAGCTAGGTTCTTCGGCCACCAAGCCGTCGCTTGCCCTTCACCCTTGCTTAGTACCTCGAAGCCTTTCCTTGCTATTTTCACCATCTCAAGCCATCAAGTCACATCTTGTGTTGAATCATCCTTCATGTATTATTATCTTTTTCATTTCAATTTAACAAGCTTCAAATATGAGACCAATCCATATGCAATCCCTTATGTCTCATTAATTAATTCTTACAAGCTTGCTTTCACATAGAACATGGAAATCCCACAATAAATAAGCCTTTGTATGAATTCTATTTGCATTGTTGTCTTGTGCTTGAACTAGATTGTTTACACAACAACACATCATTTTGGCTTTCATTAAGTACCTGTGAGATAACCTATTACCTGTCCACACTTAGCAAATGGGTTAGTCCTTTAATCACGTTATCATTCAAACATCCAAAACCCACTAAAGGGCTAGATGCACTTTCAATCTCCCCCTTTTTGGTGATTGATGACAACTTGATTAAAGCTTACAAAAGAATATAAACATTTAAACTTTTGGGTTCAATGATTTATGAGAGGCTCCCCCTTAATATATGCTTATGATTAGAATTCACAAAATGACCTCAAATGTCAATTGCACATACTAAAACATATAGGAGACTCCCCCTAAATCATTGCATCCGTGGGGTGCATGTGTGTGACAAAGTGAAACCGTGATGCATATGACAAGATATATCACACAAGAATAAATATAAAGGCATCACATCAAATATTTTCATTCTAGCATACATAGTTCTTATGAAAATAAATATAACACATGTAATTCACACATAGCACTCATTACAAATTTTCTCGAGTCCACAAGCCACTAATATATAAATAAAGATCATGTCTCAAGAGATACATAGATAAAGCATAAGTAAGTCTCATCTCTCACATGATACAATCTATCTCAAATCCAAGATACATCAATGAAGCTCAAAAACAAGAAACTACAGCCTGCAGTGCATATCTTCAGGTACAAAGATAAGCAAATGAAACTATCCTAAAGCTTTAATCAGTCTCTCTCCCCCTTTGTCATCTATCACCACAAAGGTCCAACAATGACATACTAAGGACAAAGGGGCTACAAGCTATCACTGAAAGCTGAGATCACTCATCATCATCTTCATCTCTACCAGCATCCTCATCTTCTGAGCGTGTAACACTGGCTGGACGAGAACCACCCGCACTAGACGGGTCATAGCCACTAGACCCATAGTAGCCGCCGCCACCTGTGAGGTCACTCCACCAATCTAAAGCATAGTCGTCTGTAGTACTGGGACATGGCTGAGAGTGAGTAGGCACATGAGCCTGAAGTGGTAGAGTGTTAGGGTGCTCAGGTGCCTACTGCTGCTGTCTCTGAAGGAACTCAGCATACTCTCTGTCATATCTGGCCTGCTGCTGCTCCACAGTCTCAGGCTCACTAGCTGCCTCATCTGATAGTGGAGACCTAGGAGGATCAAGCTCAAGCCTAGAAGCAATTTGCTTCAAGGTTTGAGTGTCCTTCCTCCTAGCCTCCCTCTCCTTCTGTTGCTGGGTCTGGATGTCCTGGCACATCCCAAATATGGAGCTGAAAAGCTTGCAGATAGGCGAGGGAGGACTGCCATGGTGTGAAGAAGAACGTGAAGGAGCACATGGTGGAGGTGAAGCTCCTACTGCTACACCACTCTTGGGTGCATCTGCCTCAACTGTACCTGCTGCTCCTCCTGGACCTACTAGAGGTAACCCTATCTCAGGCAAGTCTGCAACAATCTTTAGGGCTTTGTGAATCTTATCATACTCGAACATGTGCCCTATCACCTGCTCAATCATATGCATGATATAAGGAGCGAAACCACAGCCCTTGAGGGGCCTCTCTCCCACACTCCTGATCTCGGACCAAATAAAGTCAAACACGCTAAATGGCCGAGCATCAGGTGCCATCCTGTGGAGTAGGTTCCTAGAATAATCTGCAATGTTGCCCCTGTCTCCACCCTTGCAGTCAATAGTCTTCCTGAACATCCTATCTAGGTATCTGTAGGTATGGTGAAGACCTAGAACCTTCCCCACTGCTCCTCTCTCACCTCCTGGTGGATACATATAGGCAAGTTGCTCAGGGGGTAACACCTGCTCGGTGTGAATCTTGTCTCTTTGGAGGTCATCCTCTGAGAAGCCAAGCTGAGCGGCAAACACATCATAATCTACACTGTACCACTGGCCCTCAAGCATCCAGTGCATCCGCCTCTCATCCTCCTCAACAAACAGAGTAGCATAAAACTGAGCTACTACCTCTGTGTTCTAGTCATGCTAGAACTCCATGATCTCATAAACCCCAGTGCGCTGACAAATAGCAATGGCATGATCAACTGAGGCCTTCTGCAACTCTCTAATGTACTGCCAGTCAATCCACTGAGACCTGGCAATAACTGGGTTCCTGGTGAGAATCATACTAGAGTAGAAGTCAAGGTGAAAAGCTGTCTGGAAGCGGTGATCATACTGAACCTTAGGTAAGCCTCTCGGATCAACCCTTCGCTCATCTCTAGCTTTCCTGGTCATACCCTTTCCCCTGTAGTCAACTCTGGGAACATAAGAGGGCACATTGGGCAAACGTGTCTCAAGGAGACCATAATGCATACCCTAATCAGGCTAGTGCTGAACTAGAGGAACTGGCTCCTCCTCCTCAATCTCCTGCTCCTCATCTGAGCTGTCACCTTCTGAGCCTCTGTCAGTGCTATTCTCTTTCTATCTTCTCTGGACTCCACTCTGAACTCATCAGTGTCAGTGTCAGAAGAAGAGCTCCCTGACCCCTCTGCATACTAAGGTGCTGCACTAGAGGTAGCTCTAGTAGACCTCCTGCTGGTCAGCTTGAATCCGAGATGCATTTCTTGTCTTGCCTTCTTGTACTTTTCAAGTGCGGGATCATGCTTGTGCTTGGACCTTGGCTCCTGTCATCCACTCATGGCTGCTGTCCTGTATCCAAGGATTTTCAAGAAATTTTAGATACATGCCCAAAATTTAATCTCGAATTGCAATTTAGACGTAGAATCTTTGATCCATGGTTTTACATCCATTTTGACACACAACTGTCAATAAGTTTGCAGAACGTAGATACAAAAGAAGCTAAGCCTAACAAATAATTCTATGCTTGGATTGAATCAAAAGGGAGCAGAGGGTCTGCTCTGCTGGGCCATACCGGACACGTCTGGTAGAATACCGGACATGTCCGATATGGGCGACCAGCAACCCTAACCAGGGTTCCTTGATTCAAACCATCACGGATCAATTCCAAACTTTGGGCATTGCTTCTATATCACCAATGCAGCATATTGACCAAAGGAATTTCAATATCAAGGATTAACCATGTAGATCGGACGAGGTCCGCGAATAGGGTACCTTGAGAGAAGAGATGAGAGAGCGATGTGAAATCCAAATCCACGGGCCTTCAATCCTTGATGCAAGCCTTCTCCAATGCAATCTCCCTCTCTCCCTTTTCTTGGTGAAATCCTGGTAACCCTAGGTGAGGAAGAAGTCAGCGGCTGGGTTGGTTGGAAGGAGACAAGCTTGTCTGGGTCGAAGGGGTACGCTCGGTTTTATAGCCCCGCTCATACCGGACACGTCCGGTATACGCGGGCTGGCCCAAATAATTCCAAAAATTGTTTTCTCTCTTCCAACCCCCTTTTCTATTATTTCTCAGTCCAAAAAGGTATATAATCTTGATCCAAACTAGGTATCATCACTTCCTTATCTGATGCCATAAAATGATTTTCTCTTTTCCAAATATTTGTCATATACAATATTTCGCTTACTTGAGAGAGATAGAGAGAGACATAGTAGATTGTTGACTTAAGAAAGCCATGTCATGTGTGATTAGCCAATCAAACAATCAAGGAGAGCTATAATCATCACATGACAAGGCTAGGTCACAAAGACCAAGATTCAAATAGTTTTTCAAATTCACACCACCTACACATGCTAGTTATGGGTTTTGAAAAATATCTCTCCTATGTCACACAAATGCACATTCTAACATATAAAGGGCCTTATATGCACTTACAAAGTATGTATGTAAACACATACCTTTGCCTTGAGCCCACAAGAATACCACTAAGAAGATAAATAGCATGATGATCTTTATGTTGACCTCAATTGCCAAATAATCATGCTAGATACATTTGCATCCAAAGAACTACAAAGAATGCTATATAAATTTGTTAGTCCACAATGGTGAAAAATAGAAACTTAGCTCCCCCTAAATAAGTGCCTCATGTAATTTGAATGACTTTCAACAAGCACTTTATTCTATTAAGAATTTGGGAGTCAATTTTCTATTTTGAACCACAACCAAATAAATTTCCATAAGTAAATTTGAGTATAAGAGATGCTCACAATCCACTTAGATTTGGTAAACCACAAGCTTCTGAGTAAATTGAGGATATATGAAAATATATGGGTCAAAAACTCAGTTGCTTATCCAATTAGTGTTCTGGTTCCTACAATACCGGACACGTCCAGAATACAAAGAACAGAAACACTTACTTTCTGTCCCTGGCCATACCGGACACGTCTGGTAGTAATATCGGACACGTTCGGTAGGTGCAGGATAGACACAATTAATTCGCTGCTTGTGATTCTTTGTTTAGCTTTATTATTTATTGTATACTAGCATCTCAACAAATAAATTACTCTACTAGAGAGCGATCAAAAGCATCATATGGCAAACATGATAAATCTCAAGTGAAATTAATTAGCCACATTTAATGTTTCACAAATATACCTATTTGTAACCCTATTGAGCACAAAACAAATAAAGTGGCTATCCTATGAGGTTTAGGTACTTGTTACCAATAGTGTGGATGAAGTATATGATATTATTTATTAAATTATCTTTGGGTCAACCATATATAAGATTATGATGAGAATTGATTGATAGATTGAGTGAATATTTTCAATTTACTTGCTCAACCACCCGAAGGCTTCATCTCATCACCAAGTACCTACATCATTAACCTAAGCACACTTTGGTACCCAACTCTTGTTGGGTCCTTTTGAGTTAGTAAACAAGTGCTTAGGCACCCAAATGGCTCTAGCACTAGTTTGTGGTGAACACATCACCTTGCTAATGCTAACTCCATTTGTGGTCTTCCTAAGCATATCATTATAAACAAATGTGTTCGGCTTAGGTGAGTTACCATTTGGGCATTCATAGCTTAGATGCCCCTTTCTTCTACAAGAATAGCATATGCGGCCTTTGTTTGCTCTATGCTTGCTTTGCTTGTATGGACATCTATCAACCTTATGGCCCATCTCATTGCATCCATAGCATCTTCTTGTTGCAACTTGGGCTTCCTTTCTTGCCTCTTTGTACATTGGGCATTTCTTGGTAGGTTGCCCCAATTTCTTGCTCATGAGGCAAGTGCTTTGTCCATCACACTTCATTTGCTTGGCCTCCTTGGTAGAAGCCTTTTGATTGGCGGCTTCAACCTTGTCGGCCCAACTCTTGTGTGGACACATAGCCCACTCATGTCCATACAATCCACAGCCATAGCACATCCTTTTTCCATGTTTCTTGCTCTTGGTTGGGTTGGCCTTGCTTGAGATGTGATTCTTTTGTTGGGCTTTGGAGGAAACAAGGTTTGAACCCTTCTCAAGCTTCTTCACCATGTTATCACGATCATCTTGAGAAGGTTGTGCTTTCTTCTTACCCTTCAATTGAATCACATCTTTCTTTAATCTTTCCACCTCTTCTTTGAGCTCTATGTTTTCTATGAGATTTAGCTCAATCGAAGATTGGCTTGCTTGAGGAGCACATTCATTAGTACAAGAAATATTTAATTGAGATGGTGTACTAGTGAGTGAATGTATAAGAGGTTGAGAAAATTTTACCAATGTGATCACAACCTCATGAGCTACCTCAAGCATGATGCTTGATTCTACTACTTCCTCATGAGAGCACTTTAGATTAACATAGTTTACTTGTAGCACATTATACTTGCTTGATAGTTCATCTAGCCTTGTCTTGAGCTCAAAGTTTTCCTTCTCTAGTTGTGAAACACTAGAAGAGGAGTTAGTAACTAAAGCATGCTCAATTGACAATTTTTTATACCTTTCACTTAGAGCCTTTAGTTCTTCCATCTTGGAGATGGGAAACAATTCTTGCTTTTGAAGTGATTGCTCTTGCTTCTCAATCTCTTCTTCAAGCTCATCATTCTTTTCAACTATCTTCATGATGATGAACTTGTCTTTGCGGTTGAGATGATCAAGGTTGTAGTTGTCTTCAACTTCAACATCACTCTCATCTTGATCATCTACTTGTGCTTTCTCCTTTTCTTGATATTTCTTGTTACTCTTTTTCTTGCTTTTCTTGGCCATGAGACACAAGTGATGAGTATCATGAGATACTAAGGTTGACTCATCACTTGGTCGCCACCGGGCTTGAGCATCATTGCAAATAGCTGCTTGCTGGTCTGCTGCCTCAGCCATACCAGACATGTCCGGTACATGCAGGCAGACAGCAGGTCATGCGTTGCTTGCACTTCTTGCTCCGGCTCGGCGCTCTTGAGGTCTTGTGAGGCTTCTTCGCTGTATGATGACACAATGGACATACTTTCCATTGACTCGATCTCAAGTGCATCATCACATTTGGATTTTCCATATAAATCAAAAAGTCTAGTCCAAATGAGATGAGCACTCTCCGGAGGTGGTTGTCCATTGAAGATTGCCTCGTCTTGAACCTCTACACTCAATGTACTCAAAATAATATTAATAGCTTGAGCATTGAGTTGCACGCATATCTCTTCCTCTTTTGACAAATTTTTGTAGTTGCTCCAATCAACTATAGAAAGAGGTATGCTTGCATCCACAATATGCTCAACAAGAGGACTAATGTCTCTAAAAGCATTGAGTACATGTATTGACCAAGGTAGAAAGTTTGAACCATCATTTTGGAGAAGCACCGGCTCCAACTCGATAGGCGTCGATATCCTTTTCTCACGGCGGTGAAGCTTTAGGTGAGAACCTTGCTCTGATACCAATTGAAAGGACCTAGGATGCCGCCTAGAGGGGGGTGAATAGGTGTTTCTGAAAATTAACACTTTTAAATGCGGAAATGATTAGTAAGGGGAGTTTTCAAAATGGAAACTCCAAATAAAGAGTAGTACCACCTCTCACAAGTTAGCCACAGAGTATACAAGGTATAAAGAATATATCTAGAAGCTACAACCCTGCAACACAAAGTTAGAATAGAGAATGAATATATTCAGCATAGGCAGGAAATACCGGACGTGTCCGGTAGGTATACCGGACGTGTCCAGTATGCATGTGTTCTGCAGAACAGCCTGGCACAGTGATCAATACCGGACGTGTCCGGTATACACGATTTCTGTAGAACAGCCCCAAACTTGCTCCTTTCAATTTCTATCTTCAAGCCAAACTGTAGGTACCTACAAGAGATGACAATATACACAGAGAACCTGCACAAGAGCTAGAGCAACACAAATATCGAATGAAATGCAAATTGAAACACGATATTTGTTTTACCGAAGTTCAGACTCGTTCGAGTCCTACTTTCCGTTGAGGGGGCTACGGGTGACCCAGTGAAGGTCAGCCCTAGAGGGTACCACGAAGGTCACTCTAGCCAGAGTCTTTTCCAACTCCTTTTCCTCCTTCCACTAGATGATTCCGAGGCGGCAGAATCGACCGTTACAAACTTTCCGAGGCACACCACAATCTCTCGGGTGCTCTCCGACGACGCCTAACCGTCTAGGACCAAAGAGTCCAAGAGTAACAAATGTGAATCACGAGATTGACAATATGCACAAGTGCTCAAGTGGTTGGATTGCTCTCTTTTTGAATTTCACTCAACCCACAATTTGATTTGGCAAATTTGATCAATCACTCACTAAGAGAGGGTTGGAAGAGTTGGCAAGGCTCAAAAACATGTGTGTGTGTGTATCAGCAGAATCAGCAGCCTCCAAAGGTGGAGGCTTGGGGGTATTTATAGCCCCAATGAAAAACTAGCCGTTTTATAGACGTTATCATACCAGACACGTCTGGTATGGTATGACTTACACTGCGCCAATGGTAACTAAGTTACAGTGATGTAGTGTGGCGTTGGAACTCCTGATGAATGCCGGGACTTCCGACCGTCGGTACTCCCAACTCACATCAGAACTCCCGACCCTTAGCATATTTGAAAACTAAGTAACTGAGTTGAACTTAGTGAGGTGTCGGAACTCCCGACGCATGCCGGAACTTCTGACCGTCGGAACTCCTGACTCACGTTGAAACTCCCGACCCTTGCCGGAACTCCCGACCGTCGGAACTCCCGACGAACCAACCCGAGAACAATAATTTTACCACTACTGGGTAAATACCGGACACGTCCGATATCAATACCGGACACGTCCGATATCAATACCGGACACGTCCGGTATTGCCAGACCAGCAAAAGTAAAGTTAGCTCTTTTGTCGCTCAAATACTCAAAACTCACATGGGTTGGCTTGAGCACTTATGAAACATTATCTATCAACATGATGCATCCCTCTTAATAGTACGGCATACCTATCAAACTCAAGATCAAAGGAAAAATGAATTTATACCACTTGAGTTGATCTCTTTTGAATTGATGCCGTCCCTTTCAATCTTCATCAAGTAAGGGTGCTAACATGTTGATATTGATCTTTGCACTTGAGCATAGCCATCTTGAGCACGTGAGTTGATTCCATTCATCAAATATGAATAACTCCAAAATGTATCAAGTCACTTCCATCAAACACTCCAATAGTGATTTAATCCTCCACATAAACGTGACCATCATAGCTTGATTAGTACCTCAACTAAATGCAATTACTTCCTTCTTCACCCTAGCTAGGTTCTTCGGCCGCCAAGCCGTCGCTTGCCCTTCACCCTTGCTTAGTACCTCGAAGCCTTTCCTTGCTATTTTCACCATCTCAAGCCATCAAGTCACATCTTGTGTTGAATCATCCATTCATATATTGTTATCTTTTTCATTTCAATTTAGCAAGCTTCAAATATGAGACCAATCCATATGCAATCCCTTACATCTCATTAATTAATTCTTACAAGCTTGCTTTTACATAGAACATGGAAATCCCACAATAAATAAGCCTTTGCATGAATTCTATTTGCATTGTTGTCTTGTGCTTGAACTAGATTGTTTACACAACAACACATCATTTTGGCTTTCATTAAGTACCTGTGAGATAACCTATTACCTGTCCACACTTAGCAAACGGGTTAGTCCTTTAATCACGTTGTCATTCAATCATCCAAAACCCACTAAAGGGCTAGATGCACTTTCATCGGCCCAGGAAGAGAAAGGGGAGAAGGGGAAGGAAGGGAAGGTGGGCGAGCGGGCCGTGGGGGGGGGGGTGGGATGGGCCAGCAGGCCAAATGAGAGAAAGAGAGGGAGGTCACAAAGAATTGGCTTTTCTTTTCCCAAAACAATTTTCCAACTTCATTTTCAAATAGTTTTTGGAATCATTTTGAGTTTTGGATCAAAACCACTCAACCCAATAAATAAAATGCTACTGCATGAGTGCATCAACATGTATCTATCCTTAAGATTGGTTTTAATTACACAAAAATTATTATTTTTCCTATATTTGAATGCACACATAATCACATAAATAAATCAAATTTAACTATTTTAAAAGAATGCAAATTTTAGGGTGTTATAGGGATCCCTCTAACTCACATATGCTTGATAGTGATCATCCGATTGTGTGTGAGTGTGATTCTAGTGCAATTGCATCGTGAGGTTGCATTGGGTGGCACTAGGTGATCAAGTTGCAAGCCAGTGGTGCTTGTTACTCTTGGAGGTTGCCACCTCCTAGATGGCTTGGTGGTGGTCTTTGTCACAAAGCACGCAAGAAGCTTGTGCGGTGCTCTGGAGAAGAGATTATGAGGGGTACCATGCTCACCCTATGGGAGCCATGAAGAGCAACACTAGTAGAGCGTGTCATTGAGCTACCCTCACTTGGTTCATGAGGATCTTACGGTGCCCAATGTGCGGACTTGGTGTGGTACCAATTAGCCACCGAACCACCAAATGAATGGTCGACACAATGGGGACTAGCATGTTGGCAAGCACGTGAACCTCGGGATAAAAATCACCGTGTCATCGTTGTCTTCCCATTGATTTGCATCCCCTTTAAACAAGCCTATATTTACTTTCATATACATTGTGCTTGTGTAACTTGCTAGTTACCTTCTTGCTTGTGTAGCATAGAAGTAGCTCCCTTGCGTGACTAATTTGGTTTGTGTAACCTTGTTAGTCATATTGCTTAGTTTGTTTAGCTAAGTAATTTGCACTCTCTAATTTGGCTTGTGTAGCCTTGTTATTGAGCATTGCTAGTGGGCTTAGGAGCTTTGTGCTTTTGCATCACTAGAATTTGTAGGAGCTTCCCAGTTGCCAAAGCACTAGTGCATAGGTTTGTGTGACCATGCTCTAGAATTGATTAGGTGAGCTCTAGCTAGCCCAGCACCTTTGTTGCCTTATTAGGATCTTTATAAGGTGCTTGTAAACTTAGATAGAGGGGTGTAGTTTTGGCTATACCGATAGTTTTAATTCCGCATTTGTTACGGTTAGCCGGTGCATTTAATTTTTGGAAAGGACAATTCACCCCCTCCTCTAGTCCACCATCTCGACCCTACAAGTGGTATCAAAGCTAGGTCTCTCATTTGTGGTCTTCACTAACCCAAGAGGATGGCGACTTATGGGCTAGATGTTGAGTGTCCATACACTTTTGATGGCACACACTTTGCACGGTGGAAAAATTAGATGACATGCAATTTTAAGTTTATTTCCCCTCAAATGTGGTGAATCATAGATGTAGGCTTTTCTCATGCATTGAATGAAAAGAATGCAACTTAAGAGCAAAAGAAATGCCTACATCTCGACTGCCAAGCTACTAACATTTTCTATCAGTCTATGAGTGATAATATATTTGGGGAGATCATGTACATGAAGACCGCCTATGATATTTGGTTGTACCTCAATTTGATATATGGGAGGGTCTCCGATGATGATGATGAGCCTAAGGATGAGGCGCATGAATGTGTCAAGCATGACCACACTTTGTTTATTGTGGACGATTGCTGCACCTCATGATCAAGTGATGAGATGATGAAAGATCTACCACAAGCTCACTTGACAAGGATGATGATGATGCCTCAAGTGATGCAAATGATGATGCTACTCCATGCACACTTGATGGTGGTGATGAGGGATCATGTTCGGATGACATTGCTACTAAAGCTCTCTAACTACATCACATTGCTTCATGTCACAAGGTGACACCAAGGTATCTAATGCAAATATGATTGGTCTTGATTCATACGAGGAGCTTCTAGATAGATATGGTAGCATGATCAAAGCTTTAGAAAATGAGATGGCTAAAACAAAGAAATTGAAAAATGAAAACTCATTTCTAAAGAGCACGTGAACAACAAAAACATCTACTTTATGTTACTACTTGTTCACATGAGGAGCTTTGTGCTTTTGCATCACTAGCATTTATAGGAGCTCCCCGGTTACCTAAAGTACTAGTGCATAGGTTTGTGTGACCTTTAGAATTGATTAGGTGAGCTCTAGCTAGCCCGGCTAGCTTTGTTGCCTTATTAGGATCTTTATAAGGTGCTTGTGAACTTAGATAGAGGGGTGTAGTCTTGGCTAGATCGATAGTTTTAATTTCCACATTTGTTACGGTTAGCCGGCACATTTAATTTTTAGAAGGACTATTCACCCCCCTCTAGTCCGCTATCTCAACCCTACAACCTGTCTACAAAAAGTATTGTCGCCGGACCTTCTTAAGCCTTTGTTTAAAAGGTCATGCCTTCTAGGATTTGTTAGTGGAGTTTTCTTCGTGTCTTTGTTAGTCATTGTTTGTGCTTTTGTTCTTGCTGTGTTCCTGTGGCAATGGCGATGTGTGCTTTTGTTGCGAGTGTGTATAAACATGAGATGCACCATCATGAATATAACATAGATTAATGTTGAATGCATTCATGCCAATTGCATCTCATGTTTTAATTATGGAAAGTTTTCAAAATGCATTTATACATCGTTTAGAATGTTTTGGAAAAAATCATATATGTTTTGGATACTTTCTCGAGTTTCCTATAACTAAATCTAACTTTTGGAAACTCCTATAGACATTTTCACAATGTCTAAATATTGTATTTGGATTTATCGTGTCAATCTATCTTTAGAACTTTTGTCAGAATTTTTAGAATCTAAGAGACATTTTTCGTGGCTTAAAAAATATTATTAAGTATTTACTAGATTTTTTTAAAAAGATGAAACCACCTTGAAAACCAGTTCAAATCTGGAATGAAGGTAATATAAACTCACTACTACAGATCTGGTCATCCTAAATGCCTCTATCATTGCCGGTTTTATTAAAACCGGTGAAAACCTGGCGGTGATAGTTGTCATACTTGGTAATATGAACCAACGGTGATGAGACTATCACCTCTGGTTCGTAAGAACGTTGGCGTTGATAACTATCACCGCCGGTTCGCATTACCAACTGGCGGTAATAGTCCATCATCATAGCCGGTTTGCACCACCAATTGGCGGTGATGATGTGCTCCTCACCACTGCTAGCTCGCCGTATGAACTGACGGTGAAGACGTTTTTCACCGCCAGCTTGTCGTATGATACGGCGATGATAACCATGCTGTACCATAATAAAATTCATAACTTTTTCAAATAAAGTCGAATGAAAACAAACTTTATAACAAGTTGATGACTTTTTCATTTAAATCATTTACGTCCCAAAATTATGTTTGAAACTCTCAAAATTTGAATTTTTTTTGAATTATACAAATGACCTTTGATAGAAAAATGACCAATAGAAAAGTTGTAGATCTTGATGAGATGTATAACTTTGTAGTTGACAACTTTTTCATTAGAAGTCATTTATGGTCTCAAATTTATATATGAAGTTCTAAAATTTTAAAATTCAAAATTTTCAAACGACCTTGGATGGAAAATTAACCCAAACCAAAGTTATAGATCTCAATGAGAACTACAACTTTGTAGTTGATGAGTTTTTCATTTGAAATCATTTAAGGTCCCAAAAGTTTGGCTGAATTTTTGACGATTTGAAATTCAAATTTGTCAAACCACCTCAGATGGCGAAAGGACCAAAATCAAAGTTATAGATCCCAATTAGAACAACAAATTTGTAGTTTGACTTTTTCATCTAAAATCATTTTGATCCTAAATATTCATTTTAAAGTTCTAAAAGTGAATACTACAGTCGGATATACTATAACGACATAAGTGACTTTGGGGTGGAGTGGTTAGAGCAACTCCAACAGGCTACTTAAACCCACTCCCTATCATACATTTAGGTAGTGGAGGTTAAAAAATGCACTCCAGCAGGCTACCTATTAGACTACCCAAATCTGTTGGCCTAACAAATTTTCCCTCCGACTACCTACTTTAGTTGGCCCAACAAATCTGGCTACCTATTTTTTCTCCCACCCACGCGACTCTCTCGTCTCTCCTTCACAGAGCCGTCCACCCCTAGGCAGGAGCCTCGCCGGCACGACGACCTCCCTTCCTCCGCGCCCTTCCACCGCCGTGATGGCCCCCCTTCCTCCGCGACGGGCAGCCCAGCCACCGGCGCGACGACGCCACCCCATCTCCTGCGTCTGTCGCTGAGCAGGAGCCTCGCCGGCGCGACGAGCCCCCTTCCTCCTGTGCCCTTCCACCTGCCCGATAGCCCCTTCCTCCTGTGCTGGGCAGCGCAACCATCGGCGCGACTGGCGCCGCCCCTTCTCCCCGCAGTCTGCCGACGAGCGCCATCCCTTCCACTACCACGCATCCAGCCCTGTCTTCCCGACGCCGTCACCCCGAGCAAGATCCGGACGCCATCAGGTGCGATGGCCTACCCCCGGCATGCGGCCTCTTCCCCGACGCGCGGCCTGCTCCCTCGATGTACGGGTGTGGCGAGAAGAATATCAAGAGGATGACATACGGGACCCACATGTCATTCTCTGCTAGGATTAGTTTGGGTAGCCTGTTTTAGGAAGTATTGCTGGAGTTGGGAGCAAAATATAGATAGTTTGAAAATAGGTGGCTACCTAAAGATACAAGTTTTAGATAGTACCGTTGGAGTTGCTCTTAGAGAAGCTAGCTATTGGGGGCATCCCGGGATTAAGGCGAACCGCCTGCTGGTAAGACGATGAAGGAGACAAGTTTTTAGCAAAATAAATTTTTTAGCAAAATAAATTTCTTTTTGCTATTTTTGGGTCTATTTTTTGGGTTTCTGGAAATCTTAATCACCGCCGGCCGGTAAGACGAACCAACGGTGATAACCTATTATCGCCGCCGGTTGCAAACCGACTCTGATGACCATGCCTTCACTGTCGAGTTCCAAAACCGGCAGTGATAGGTCTGCTGCAGTAGTGATTATTTTGAGAGTTGAGGGTGTAGGATTTCTGGTTTTAAAATTTAAGAAGGAAAATCATTCCAAGAAAACAATTTAGGAAGGTGGGTGGAAGTTTTCCTATAACCAGCAAGCTGCAATAATTTTGTGTCAATTCGGCCCACATGGCTTGGGCCCAAATCAGTCGCTTAACCACATGAAGCACTGGCAGCATGGTGTGGGGAAAGGCCTCTCCTCTGTCCTACTCCTTCCTCTTCTCCGTCCTTATTTATACTCTTGGTCTCCATGTATCCTCCTCCTGTCCTGTAGTATAGGAGAGAGCCGCGAGACCAATATATAGTCCAATTTGCAACACTAGAACATCAAGCTGGCTAGAGAAAACCTTACTCACCCGTCCTTGTCTTCGCCTCATAAGTTCAGAGCTAAACCTGTGCAGTGCTGGCTTGTTTCCCTACGTGATGAGGATGAGACATCGTAGCTCTTTCTTCATCTTCTGTTGGCTCACCACGTTTCCTAATCGTTGTGTGGTCATCTAGGAGAGGGAGGCACCGGGACATTTGCCTTAGACAGAGTAAATAGCATGGAGTAGCAAGAGAGGTGTACGTTCCAGACGTCACTATCTCGCTAGTAGAAGTTGGGATTTTTAACTTTTTGCTGTTCTTACGGATGACACCTCATCGATTACCAGTTTTGTATGTACACCTAAAATTTGCCATCGCAAATAGTAAAACGTCTAAGATTTTGCCACTTTTACTGATGTGGCATGCCACGCGGACATGCCAGTGCAGCAGCGCCCTGGCAACCACTACTGGGCATCGAAAAAGACAGTTTTGCCCCTGCTGGTTCCCCCTCCACAGGCAGACGCGTGGGCCCCACATGTCAGCTCCTCCTTCAACCTCCGGCCAGTCACATGGAAGGAGTCCGCGTTCGATTCGATTAGAAATGCAACATCATCATGTCTGTATGTATCCAACTGTACGCACCCATGCCGACTCGTCACTAATCTCCAATCTTTCTGCGTTCACGGCACGAACGCTATGAACCAGCAGAGGAAGAAGACGTTCCAGAAGCGGAAGAGGAGGACGAACACAGACACACCAACGGCACAACGTATCCCCGAGCTGTCCAACGAGATTGTTTTTGGTATTCTAGTTCGGTGCAAGTCAGTCTGCAAGGCAACCTGGGCTCGCGGCAGCCTGGCTGCAAGGCGTCGGCGGCGGCTGAGCGCTGCGTCCTGGGCGCGCGGCCTCGGCGCACGTAGCGAGACGTCCGGCCACGCTCGCCGCGTCAGTGCCACCATGGACGCGGCTCGCCTGACGGCGTGGTCCGGCATGCCGCCGCGCACGGTCTCCTCTGTTTGAACGCCAACCGACGGCGGCGCGCGGCGGAGCGGGCAGTTTCCTTGGACTCGGAGCCAGGTATCGATGCAATCGCGGTGGAACATGTGGCCGCACCGCGGCAGCAGGCGCAGTGTCTCGCCGTCCCGGAACTCCGCGAGGCACACCGCGCAGCTGCCGTCCCCGTCCCAGTTTGTCCTTTCTTCGCCGCACTTTTTGGCGTCTCGTACACCACTACGCGCGGTTCGGCAAGGCGTGCCAGAGGTCAAGGGGCAGCAGCGCAGCCAGGACTGCACGAGCTCCTCGCCTCCTCCCCTTCCGTCGCTGCATGGTGACGGCAGGAGGTCGAAGAAGAAACTGACATGTGAGGCCACGCGTCAGCCAGTGGAGGGGGATAAACAGCAGGGGCAAAACTGTTTTTCCCATGCCTAGTGGTTCCCAGGAAAGCTGTCGCGCTGGTACGTTCGCGTGGCAAATCTTAGACTTTTCACTGTTTATGATGAATAAATATGTAGATGCAGGTATAAAACTAGCAATTGAAGAGGTGTCGTTCGTAAGATTGAAGAGGTGTCGTTCCTGAGTAGGGACGAAAACGGTACGGATATTTTCCGACCGTATTCGAAACCGAATCCATTTAGAGGAGTTGAGATCTGTCCGTATCCGAGTCCGGATATCCAACATCCGATACCGTATCCGTATCCGAATACTCAAATCGCATATTTATGATGTCGATACCTAATCGTATCCTATCCGACATAGTTGACACTATCCGTATTCGAATCCGAATCCTGACAGAAATATGAAAACAAATGTAATATCGATGATATCCGTCCGTATCCGATACGTTTTCATCCCTATTTCTGAGGACGACAAAAAGTTAAAAATCCGGTAAAAGTTAACCGGAGGTGCCGGACACTGGCAGAGCTGGCCCCTGTCATAGATGGCATATGTATAGAGGTGTTAATGGGACTCGATTCAGTTCTCCAGCCAGGAATTCCCTACCAGAACACGGGTAAAGGACAATTTTAGCTCCATCAAGGATGCCAATGTAGAAGTCTTGTCTGGCGCAGAGCCGCAGTCTCAGGGACGTGATGGTCCCCCATTCCTCATCCCTGCGTACATGTAATTAGGCCTTTTGCTAAATATATGTGTGCATTAAATTCATCAAGTTATTCAGTTTTTTGTAAGAAGTACTGCCTTGCTGCTTGCTGTTCATTTACTTAGGAATTGTCAAAAACTCAATTATTCATATGTGATGCACCAATATTTGCTATTCACTAAATTTACAACTGTCGTACATGTGATGCATTGCTGCAGCAAAGCATCCCCGTGTGTCCACCCTCCATCGTAACAAGAGAACTGGACTGTGGACTTCAGGTCTGCTGAGTACACCAATGCAGCAAGGATTGGCAGAGGATTCCTTACTCGAATCACAAGGGACCAGCTTTTGAACATCAATCAAAATTAGCAATATGTACTTGCTCTAATCACTAAGATATCCCTTTTTTCAAGATTAAAAGTTACATATATCCCAATGTGTGTCCACACTCACCAGCAACTTTATTAAAAACACATTCATTAACTCTGAGAAGTATTTGTGAAGAATATTTTGGGTATAAGTATAACACACATAAAAAAAGGGAAAAGGAAGGCCTTTTATTCATGAGGAGGGAATAGTATCTTGTGGAATTATTGGAGAAAATAGACAAGAGCAAAGCCGGCCTACATCCCTTTCAGAACAGCCTATATCAGTTTAGCATTGATCACCCTATATCTGAAGCCATCGTTCCCAGGTAAGTTTTAACTAGTAGAAATCTCAGTATAATTTCCCTAGAACACCAAAGGAGCTGGAACTCCAAAGCATTAACCGACATTTCATTGTGCCTGGAGTTACGGTGATTATTTCAAAGCAATTTCTATGTAGAATTGATGTAACTAAAATTCTAGTGTGGAGAAGGAATGTTTCACCTAATTCTTACAACAACTTAAATCTAAGTGTACAACTACTGCTCACAAAATTCAGTTGTAAAAAGAAGTTTACACCTATTATGAATTTATGATAGAACAAAATTGTATTGCTTTATATGCCCACGTGAACACCAATGATGTCCGAATAGATCAATGACATGGGTTCTCTAGCTTAGGAAGGTGGAAGGGATTTTTCCTATAACCAGCAAGCTGCAATAATTTTGTGTCAATTCAGCCCACATGGCTTGGGCTTCAAATCAGTCGCTTAACCACATGAAGCACTAGCAGCATGGTGTGGGGAAAGGCCTTCTCTGTCCTACTTCTTCCTCCTCTCCGTCCTAATTTATACACTTGGCCTCCATGTATCCTCCTCCTGTCCTGTAGTATAGGAGAGAGCCACGAGACCAATATATAGTCCAATTTGCAACACTCTAGAACAACAAGCTGGCTTGAGAAAATCATACTCACCCATCCTTGTCTTAACATCACAAGTTCAGAGCTAAACCTGTGTATGTGCTGGCTTGTTTCCCTACATGATAAGGATGAGACATCGTAGCTTTCTTCATGTTTCTGTTGGGTCACCACGTTTCCTAATCGTTGTCTGGTCATCTGGAGAGGGAGGCACCGGGACATTTGCCTAGACAGAGTAAACAGCATGGAGTAGCAACAGAGGTGTATGTTCCAGATGTCGCCACATCTCTGGCATGTAAAAGCTAACCAGAGGTGCCGGAGACTGTGGTTGAGCTGGCCCCTGTCTTAGATGGCGTGTGTATAGAGGTGTTAATGGGACTTGATTTATGGCTTCGTCCTCTGAGGGGAATGGCCCCGTCTTAGTTCCAACAAGGATGCGAGTGGTAGAAGTCTCTTGCTGTATGGTGCGACCACAGGATCAGGGATGTGATGGTTCTCCATCCCTCATCCCTGCGTGCACATAATTAGGCTTTTTGCTAAGTATGTGTGGATTGGTGTTCATCAAGTTATTCAGTCATTTCTAAGAATTATTGCCTTGCTACTTGCTGTTCACTTACGTGGGAATTGTCAGATACTTAATTATTCATATGTGATGCACCAATATTTGCTATTCACTAAATTTACAACTGTCATACATGTGATGCATTGCTGCAGCAAAGCATCCTCGTGTGTACACCCTTCGACCGTAACACGAGAACTGGACTGTGGACCTTTGGTCTGCTGAGTACACCAATGCGGCAAGGATTGGTAGATCATCAGGATTCTTTACTCGAATTACAAGGGACCAGCTTTTGAAACATCAACCGAAATAGCAATATGTACTTGCTCTAAACACAAACATATCCTTTTTTTTCAAGATTAAAAGTTCTTCCCCAGTGTGTGTCCACACTCACAAGCAACTTTATTAAAAACGCATTCATTAAATCTGAGAAGTATTTGTGAAGAATATTTTGGATATAAGTGAACACACATAAAAAACGGGAAAAGGAAGGCCTTTTATACATGTGGAGGGAATAGTATCATGTGGGTTTATTGGAGAAAATAGACAAGAGCAAAGCCGGCCTCCATCCCTTTCAGAACAGCCTATATCAGTTTGCATTGATCACCCTATATCTGAAGCCATCTCTCTCGGGCAAGTTTCAACTAGTAGAAATCTCAGTATAATTTCCCTAGAGCACCAAAGGAGCCGAAACTCCAAAGCATTAACAGACATTTCATTGTAACTAGAGTTACGGTGATTCTTTCAAAGCAATTATATGTAGAATTGATGTAACTAAAAATTCTAGTGTGGAGAAGGAATTTCACGCAATTCTTTCAACAACTTAAATCTAGGTGTATGACTACTGCTCACAAAGTTCAGTTGTAAAAGAGAAGTTTACACCTATTATGAATTTATGATAGAGCAAAATTGTATTTCCTTATATGCCCACGTGAACACCAATGATGTCCGAATAGATCCATGACATGGGCTCTGACTTGTGTATAGTACCATGAAGGCTCCTCACATAATTTCATCAGAAGTTTAAAGGTCCCATCCACATGACAATATAAAGAAGCCCCAAAATACAACTAGTAAGAAAAGTCCATTTTACCTTCTTCAATTATTATCTTGGTCTAATTTCTCTTGAACTTTAAAACTGAACATCCTAACGCCCTCAACTATGAAAATAGTCTAAATTACCTGATCCTGAGCCAAGGAGCCCTGTCCTGAGCCCTCAAGCGGGTGTGGGATGCCGAGCGATGCATCGGCACCGAGCCAGGGCCCCAACGCTCCCGTCGCTCGATCCACGGTAGGCCAAGGTAAGCAGGGCGCCCTACTCGGGCTCAGAGCTAGAGACTCCCCGACGAGTCAGCCAAGCCCTCGCTCGGGCTTTCCTCACTTTATGCTCAGTCCAAGCGTCGCTCTGCTCAGAAGCACCACGCGTGCATGCACCTAGAAGGTCGGGCGTCCCCATAAGGGTGTCTGGTCTAAGATCATTGGGACTCCGTGCGTCCTGATCGACCCGGTCGTCAAAGGTCAGGCTTAGCCCCTCGTCGCCGTCATAGGCTCGACCCACAAGGCACGAAGGACTCAAGGGCTCCTGACAAGAGTTAAACATAGGGGTATGCTAAGTCCCTAGGACAGAGGGAGCCGACCAACGGACACCACGATCGATCTCAGGGTTATACCTATCGGGTATGCTCGCGCACACCCTCTGGAAGGAGTTAAGAAGAGCCCGAGCACGCCTGCGACCACTACTCGGGGCTCGGGGGCTCTCCAGGGTCCCTAGACTGCCAGAGTGATGGCAGCTTGAGCCTGACTCCAACCTAGCACTTAGATGACGAATCGACATCCCGAGCCACGGGCATCCTACCGGGCATCCGAGGCCTGGCAGGTACGGAGATTCCACACCGTCTGCCCAGTTTAACGGGCGCGAGGCTCTGTCAACCACTCCTTCGACAGGGTCACGCAACTGGCGTGACATAACAGGACAAGCAACTTCACTAACTCTAGGGGTAGTGGGCTCCAGGGCCCACTTGTCAGCCCCTTAGGCTGGGGCTCCTTCATAGCCAAGGAAGCCTCGATAAGGTTCACCCGGGGGAGGCCACACCTGCAGGCAGACAACTCCTGACGGTCAAGAGCTAGACGGTGGTTGTGGTGTCAGGTGGCGGCTGCAGCTCCATTGACTCCTCCCTACACGACCAGGCGAGGTCCATCCACGCCACGACAAGGTACTCGTGCACCTCGGTCTTGATCTCCTCGGAATATAAGGGAAGGGTCAGCTCCCATAGAGGAAAAAGGGAAGAAGGAGAAGGGAAAAGCGGTAGACGATTCCCAAGCAAACCAGAGAGAATCCAAGCTAGAGAAGGCCGGTTCGTTACTCACTGTGGAAGAACACCATCGACAAACCTGTAGGATAGCACTGAACGATTCCCTACCAAACTCTCGATCTCCGTTGTTGTAATCTCCGATTTGGGTGCTCCTTAACATGAAGAACGCTACAGTGCTGGATGTAGGGCTCACAAGCCCGAACCAGAATAGATTGCCGTGTCTCTCTTGTGTCTTTGAGTGCCTAAGCCACCGGAAACCCACACATCGACTTCCGACGAACAACTATGATGCTCGCTGCTGGTACGAACCTGCGACAGGCGGATTTTTCCTGTAACCAGCAAGCTGCAATAATTTTGCGTCAATTCAGCCCACATGGCTTGGGCTCCAAATCAGTGGTTTAACCACAAGAAGCAATGGCAGCATGGTGTGTGGACAGGCGTCCTCTGTCCTGCTCCTTCCCTCTTCCCAATTCTTATTTATACTCATGCCTCCATGTATCCTCCTGCTGTCCTGTAGTATAGAAGAAAGCCGTGAGAACAATATATAGTCCAACGCAACACTCTAGAACAACAAGCTGGCTAGAGAAAACCATACTCACCCGTTCTCGTCTTCCCATCACAAGTTTGGAACTAAACCTGTGCATGCGCGGGCTTGTTTTGCTATGTGATGAGGATGAAACATTATCGTAGCTTTCTTCATGCTTCTGTTGGCTCACCATGTTTCTTAATCATTGTCTGGACATCTGGGCGAGGGAGGCATCAGGAGATTCGCTTAGAGAGCATGGATTGCATATTGTAGCAAGAGAGGTGTATATTCCTGACCTCACTCTATCTTTGGCATATAAAAGTTAACCGGAGGTTCGGGAAGCAGTGGAGGAGCTGGTCCCTATTTTAGATGGCATGTGCATAGGGTTGTCAATGGGCTACTCATGAATTCGAGCGGGGAATTCCCTACTAGAGACGGCTCGAGGACAATTTTAGCTCCATCAAGGATGTGGATAGTAGAATTGCCTTTCTGACTGGCGCAGCAGTATCTGCAGGGACGTGATGGTTCTCCATCCCTCATCCCTGCATACACGTAATTAGGCTTATGTGTGGATTGGTGTTCATCAAGTTATTCAGTCATTTCTAAGAATTATTGCCTTGTTGCTTGCTGTTCATTTACTTGGGAATTGTCAGATAATTAATTATATGTGATGAACTAATATTTGCTAATCACTAAATTTACAACTGTCATACATGAGATGCATTGCTACAGCAAAGCATCCTCGTGTGTCCACCCTCGACCGTAACAAGAGAACTGGACTGTGGACCAATGCAGCAAGGATTGGCAGGATCATCAGGATTCCTTACTCGAATTACTAGGGACCAGCTTTTGAAACATCAACCGAAATTAGCAATATGTACTTGCTCTAATCACAAACATTTCCCTTTTTTCAAGATTAAAAGTTCTCCCCCAATGTGCGTCCACACTCACCAGAAATTTAATTAAAATAGATTCATTAAATCTGAGAAGTATTTATGAAGAATATCTTGGGTACAAGTATGACACACATAAAAAAGGGAAAGGAAGTGTTCTAACACGGCCTCGGCAGGTGGCGAAGGCCTCCGACGGCGAGATGTCACCGAGGCGTCTTCGACCGTTTAAGGGCGGAGATCTGGCACTGACTAAAGGAACTTTCGTGGCTATGCTTGTAGGGCGCTGCACGAGGCTCAGCGAGCGTGTCGCGGATTCCGCCCGGGCCGAGCACGGGCATCTCCGGCCGCTCAGGCGGACGGCGTCTCCGGCGCTAAAGGCGGAGGCCGCCCTACTCCCGAGCTAATCAAACAAACAACCTTGCCTAAGTGTGTGCAGGTACCTAGGCGCAGGCGTCCGTGGTCCGCGTGAGCGCGCCAGCATGGCCCCCGCGCGGCCGGGCGGAGACTTCCGGATGAGGTCTCCGACCGGACCGGCGGAGACTCGTGTAAGCAGCCGCGTACCCCCGAAGACGGAGGTCAGCGTCGGGAACCCAGGCCTCTGGGCCAAAGACCGAGGCACGGCGGGCCGGCCGCTTATGGAGGCCCATTACTTGAAGACGGTGTGACAAGATTGCCCCGCGAACGAGATACCGGTGGCGGAATATTCCAGGAATGTACTGTAGCAGTTGAGGGGTATTGTAATAAATTCTGTCAAGAGGTAGTTGAGTCCTATAAATAGGGAACACTTGTAACAGTACGGGAGGTTGGATGATGAATGAATGAAACCCTAGTTTTGTGTGCCATTCCCTTACACACCCATTTGTCGTACCTGTTTCCCGAGCCTCCGCCCGAGGGTGGTGCCCGGCGGGCGGAGGTCTCCACCTCCTCCACACTGTCTGAGACCGCTAGTCTCAACATTGGCGCCCACCGTGGTTTGGCCAAGGCAAACCAACGATGGCAGGGAAAAGAAAAACCACCACCAGAGCAGCAACGACCACGGGTCAGAGAGGAAGGCCTAGGCGCACCACTCGTAGCACCTACGCAACCTCGCCAGCGGAGGATGACACCAGAGCAGATGCCCAGGGTCAACCACCGGAACCCCGAGATCCAGAGATTCAAGATCCGGAGGCCCAACCAAATTCAGGCACAACACTCGAGCAAGAACTGCAACAGCTGCAAGCAAAGTTGCAAAGAGCGCAACAAGAGAGGGACAGAATGGCAGCAGCATTCGTAGCTAATCAGCAAGCTACTCAAGCGTCAGCACAAGCAGCAGAAATAAGGCAGCAGTTGGCAGTCCTACATGCTGAGATGCTAAGTATGCAGCATGCAGTACCAGCATCAACCTCCGCAATCCCAGCCTCCGCAGTAACACCTCCGCCAGTGATCAGCCCGACCATGATGCCATCTCAGGTGATGCGGAGGCCTATCGATCCCAAGTCCCCACTCTCTGAAGGCATACAACAGTCGCCATGGCCAACGGCGTACAAGCCAATCACACTACCAAAGTTCAACGGCAAGACAAACCCCCATCAGTTTATTATGAGTTACGAGGCAGCAGTAGCCTCCGCCGGTGGAGACGACGCCGTCTTGGCAAAGTCATTTGTCATTGCAGCCGAAGGCGACGCGTTGGCTTGGTATTCTATGCTCAAACCAAGCACAGTCTATTCTTGGGAAAACCTCCGGGACAAGATATTGGCAAATTTCAAGGGGCTAACAGCACAGTCGCTGACTTCCACAGATATGTTCCAGTGCAAGCAAATGCAGGGAGAGACATTACACGACTACTTCCGAAAATTCGTGCAACTCAAGGCGAAGGCACCAGACGTCCCAGATGAGATCGCCATCGAAGCAGCGATCAAAGGCCTCCGAATCGGGCCATTCGCAGCACACCTAGCAAGAAAGAAACCAACTTCCATACAGCAGTTGTATGACGAGTTCAAGAAATACTGCAAATCAGACAATGACCTCCGGAAAAGACTGGAGGAGCAGGGTCAAAACAGATAGCAAAACAGCAGCAAAAACTCCCAAAAAACCTATAGCAACCAGAATGCATCAAATCAGAAACCAGGCCAGGGGCAAGTGCTCAGCGTCGAGGGTCAACCTCATCCCGAGCAAGGGCAACTGGAAGCGCCAGCACAGCCAGAGACCCAGACCAGGAACCAAGGTCGGCAAGGTTACCAAGGCAAAAACTGGAACAAAAACCACAGCCAGAAACAACGCAGGCCATATTGCGTTTTTCACGGCGAAAACGCAGGGCACAACACCAAAGATTGTCCGGAGACAAAAGAGACATAGGAAAGGATGAAGAACAAGCAGATTGCCCCACCTTCGACACAGCAGAGCGCAAGAGAGGTCAACACCACCTACACAACTGGCCACCAGCAGTACTACCCAATGTACCCAGCGCTAAACGCAACCCAAATACATCCCTCCACACTAGCCTCTGCCTATTACCCAAACTTCCTACCAGCATGGCGGTCAGCGCCTTCGCAGCAGCCTCCGGCGGGTAATTACCGGTCGGAGGCAAGCCTGACCTACATAAACCCAAAATCTCCCCACATAACCTACCTCGAAACAAACCCACCGGCACAAAACCAAATTAGGTTCGAGCCTCCGCCGCAACAACACCACATGCAGCAACTGCCCCCACCGCCACCGCACAACCAACCACTAGCACAAAAAAATGAGCCAAACCCAGAAAACCAAGTCAACCCCCATGGACCGCTACCAACAATAGGCATGATACTACCAATCGCTGGAGGATCATCAATGGAGTTTCAGACAAAAAAATAGAAAAAGGATCACCTCCGCCTGGTAAACAACGTAGCAGTCCAAGGCCCAGCGAAATACACAGATTGGTCCAGAGTCCCAATCACCTTCATAGAAGAAGACCTCCAGCTAGAAAGCTACCCTCACGCAGACGCAATGGTAATCAAGACCAACATAGCAGCATGGGAGATAAGCAGAGTACTGATTGACACTGGCAGTTCAGCAGATATCATCTCGACTATTTCTCTGGGTATCACCAAATCTGGATGAAAAAAGAAGACAAAGACAAGACAAGTTTCACAACTCCATTTGGGACATATTGCTACACTAGAATGCCGGAGGGCCTCAAAAATGCCGGAGCAACCTTTGCCAGAATGACAAAGGAGGTCTTGGGCTCACAACTAGATAGAAACATCATAGCCTACGTCGACGACATAGTGGTCATGAGCAAGAACAAGGACGATCATGTCTCCGACTTACAGGAGACCTTCGCCAACCTCAGGGCAGCTGGCCTCCGCCTCAACCCAGAAAAATGTATATTTGGAGTTACAAAAGGGAAGATGCTCGGATACATCATAAGTAGCGAAGGCATCAAAGCGAACCCAGACAAAACCAGAGCAATAATGACAATGGCAGAACCCAAAAACAAGAAAGAAGTGCAAAAGCTGACAGGAAGAATAGCAGCGCTCAACAGATTCATCTCAAAGGCAGCAGAACGTAGCCTACCCTTCTTCCAAGCCCTGAGGGGCGGAGACAACTTCGAGTGGGGGTCCAAGCAGTCGGAGGCATTTCATAACTTGAAAGAGTATCTGGCAAACTCACTGGTGGTCTTCGTCCCAAAATCAGACAGTCATCTATTGCTATATGTGGCGGCCTCCGACCATGCAGTCAGCGCAGTCTTAGTCCACGAGCTAGAAAGCGAATCAGGCAAAACTCAAAAGCCAGTTTATTTTATCTCAGAAGCACTGTCCAGGGCCAAGCTAAACTACACTGAGGTAGAAAAAGTTGCCTATGCAGTACTGACGGCATCAAGAAAGCTAAAGCATTATTTCCAAGCCCACGAAATCTCAGTTCCAACATCATTGCCACTACAAGACTTGCTCAGAAACAAAGAAGCCTCCGGCAGAATAGGCAAATGGGCTATAGAGCTATCACAGTTTGGTATCTCGTATGTCCCTAGAATAACTATCAAATCACAAGCACTAGCCGATTCTATAGCAGATTGGACACCTCCGACAGAGCTCAAGGTACAACCAACCACTCAAGGCTGGATAGCATTCACGGATGGAGCCTGGGGCAAAGCCGGAGCAGGAGCCTCCACCGTCCTAACGGCACCCTCCGACGTCAGACTAAAATACGCAGCAAGGCTAGAGTTCAAATCAACAAACAACATAGCAGAATATGAAGGCCTGATCCTAGCGCTCAGTAAAGCAAAGGCCCTAGGGGCCAAAACATTGACAGTCAAAACATATTCTCAAGTGGTTACTGGCCAAGTAGAGAAAGAATACACAGCAAGAGAGCCAGAACTCATCAAATACCTATCCGTTGTCAGAAATTTGGAGCGGAGATTCGAGGGCTTTACCCTGAAGCACATCCCAAGATCAGAAAATGCAGAGGCAGATGAATTAGCTAAAGCGGCGGCAAACAACCTACCACTGCCACCAAACACTTTTTACCAGATCCTGAAGTCTCTGGCAACTGTGGAGACATCTAAGACACCTAAGCCCATACTACACCTGCAAAATGAAGATTGGAGAAAAGCGATAACATAATTCTTAGAAGGCAAAACCACCGAAGAAGATGAAGCAAAAGCAGCAAGAATACACGTCAGGGCAAGAAATTACACAATCATAGATGGTGTACTATACAAGAAAGGAGTAGTCCAGCCTCTCCTCAAATGCATATCGTAGAGCGAAGGCATAGAGTTGCTACAAGAAATACACTCAGGAATTTGCGGGTCGCACATTGGCTCTAGAGCATTATCAGCAAAGGCAATAAGGCAAGGCTTTTATTGGCCAACACACATACAAGACGCAGAGCAGACAGTCAGAACATGCCAGGCATGCCAAACATTCTCTCCCGGGCAGTCAAAACCATCGTCGGAGACCCAGCTTATACCTCCGATATGGCTGCTACAAAGATGGGGTATGAACCTGGTCGGCCCATTACCAACATCCCAAGGAGGAAACAGATTCACAGTAGTGGCAGTAGAATATTTTACAAGATGGATAGAAGCAAAGCTGCTGGCGAAGATAACCTCAGAAACCGTCAGAAAATTCTTCTGGCAAAACATCATTTGCAGATTCGGTGTACCGAGGATTCTTACAGTAGACAATGGAAAACAATTCGATTCAGAGAACTTTAAAGAATTCTGCAAAAGCATTGGGACAAAACTAGCCTTCGCCTCAGTATACCACCCAGAGTCCATTGGTGCTGTGGAAAGAGCAAATAGAATAGTGTTTTCAACAATATCAAAAACATTGCTGGGCCTACGCAAAGGAAAATGGGTAGATGAATTATCCAGAGTGATTTGGTCACACAATACATCTATCTCAAGAACAACAGGATTCACACCATTCAAACTGCTTTATGGAGAAGAGGCCATGATGCCACAAGAAATCAAGCATGAAAACCTCCGCACAACGAGACAGCTGATGTTGCAAGATGAAGAATATGCAAAAGAAACAATAGAAGCAATAAGACTGGAAGTAGTCGAAAACATTGCAAAATATCAGTCCCAAACCAAGAAGTGGAGAGACTCTCAGGTGGTAAGGAAAGACATAAAACACAGAGACCTCGTACTCAGAAGAAAACCCAACGCACAACTTGTTGGCAAATTGCAACCGAAATGGGAAGGCCCATACACAGCAACGGCAGCAGGCTGCCCTGGCTCTTTCCACTTGACCGATAGCGAAGGTGTTACGACAACCCACACCTGGAATATTGACAGCCTCCGCAGATACTACATCTAGCAATGTACCAAAGGGCAACCTCCGCAAATAATAAGCGGAGGCCCCTCCGTTCATTTACCTTTCAATTTTTTTTCTTCAATCCAAAAAATGTAAAAGAGCCTGTACTCTTTTCCTCACAGGGGAACTCCAAGCGGAGGTGAGGTTTTTAACGAGGCAGGCTCAATGTAAAAATCCTCTACAAGTATAAAGAGGTAATTCCCCAAAAGAACGCTTGAAAAATCCAAAACCGAAAGCGGCCAGCTCTGGCGCCGCAATATTCGGTGAACAAAAAGCACAGGTCCTTTCAAAGCGCCGGCCACAGGCATTGGCAATTTGAAACGACCTCTATGGCCAAACAGGCCTTCAACCTTGACAAAGACCTGTCCAAAGTCAGGCATCAAGGCAGAAACCACCTTGGCCAAATAGGCCTTCGACCTTGACAAAGACCTGTCCAAAGTCAGGCATCAAGGCAGAAACCACCTTGGCCAAACATGCCTTCGACCTTGACAAAGACCTGTCCAAATTCAGGCACCAAGGCAGAAAAAAACTTGGCCAAACAGGCCTTCGACCCTTGACAAAGACCTGAACAAATTCAGGCATCAAGGCAAAAACAACCTTGGCAAAACAGGCCTCCGACCTTAACAAAAATAACCCCTAGCATCAGGGGCAACACAATTATGGTGCTAGAACCAGGAAGAAGGTCTCCGCCATCGAAAACAGCAAAAAGAGGAAAATGTCTGACAAAACACTGCCACCACTATGGCGCTAGGCCTCTTTACTTCAAAAGATCTCAAAAGGAACGAATAATTCAAGCAAGATACAGGCCATTAAAGCCAAGATACGTTCCAACTAACAACGTACCAAAAAGTTAACACCCAAAAGCCACCACCCCACTATAAAACGGGCTCCCCCCATGCCCTTAAAACCTCAGTCAGCATAAGGCACAAGGGGGGAAGAAGGCAGAGCACAAGCACAAGCCACAGCAATAGCCATGGAGGCAGGGGTCTCATTAGATATCCAAGTCGGTCGTAGATATTGTACGAAAACTCATAAAATCGGAGGCAACAGTAGACAGTCGGAGACAGTGGGAAAAGAGATAGGAACCACGGCACGGTGATGAACAGCGCAGGCCTACGGAAGAAGGGGGATATCGCACGAAATCTCGTAACATCCCACTGACGCCGGAGACCTAACCTGCCATCTCCACAAATCAAACATGTCCCATGGGTGTGCAGCGTCGGAGGCCCATACCACCAGACAGCTAAAACACTCTGCTAAAGAAATACCAAAAGTCTCCGCCGTCTGCACAAGCTGCGCCGAACCTCCTATCGGATCACACACCGATTCAGCAAGCCTCGCCAGGCGGACTTCAAGTACGCATCCGCCGGCCAAAAAACTGCCAACACTTCTACCCCGGCCATCAAGCAAGCACAGAGAAGGAGAGAACATGGGGCGAAGGTCCTGGCCACCACCTCTGTATCGCGCACGTTCGCCCAAGCAAAGGACAACAGGTGTGCAAGCTCGGGACTAGACGAGATATGTAAACTAGCACAACAGACTAAAGCCTCCGCACAAACAATCAAGAAAGTGAACCTGTTTTGTATTCCATAAAACATCAAGTAGCATTCTTACAGGACACAAACTTACAATAAAATCCTAACTATTGTGGCGGAGGTCCGCGCCAAGCAAGCGCGCGAGTAAACCCAGCGCGCTCGTCGTCTATGTCAAACTTAACTGACTCAAACACGTCGCGCGCAACGCTGCGGGGAAAGGCCGAACGCCAATACTCCCAAAGCTCTCCGCTCACATAAATATCGTCGTTGTAGAGAGTCAAAGGCGCAACATCTTGCGCAGGCTCCCGATTCGGAACCTGCGCAAGGTTAAAATTTCCCACAAAACCATTCAGAACAAAATAAACTTTATTCACAAGAGTCCAACTGGACTACAATATACACGCCAAAACAACTAAGTGCTACAAAGAGCCTAGACCTCCGGCGCATCGGCCGCAGCAGAAGTCCCTGGAACGGAGCCCGCATCAACTGTGGGCGGGCACGGCGCCTGCGGCCTCCGACCACCACCACCGCCGATCGTAGCTCCCACCGGAGCGCCAGCGGTGGTGGAGGTACCGCCCGCGGTCGTCGAGCGCAGAACTGATGGAGGCCTGCCCGCAAGACTCTTCTACGCATCCTGCAGCACAGGCTAAAGTATCAGGGGCACAAGCAACGAAAGCCTTCGTAGCTTCGCAAAAAGCAAGGAGACAAAAATAGCGGCTCCAAAGACTAGAAATACCTTCGCCCTCTTTTCCTCCGCCAGTTTCTGGGCAGCAGGTCTCCCAAATGGAGCCCAAAAGTACCCAATGAAATTTCTCAAGGTTTTTCGCAAACCAAGAGAAGTCTCACCAAGCTCCTCCAGACCCGGCAGCGCTCCCTCCGGAATACTTTCGGTATGCGTACACCCGCCGCGCGCCAAAAGCTTGGCGTAATTCGCTACTCCCGCCAGCGCCCCGTAGTCCTGTGCAGCCATTGATCAGATCGGGGAGCTTCGCAAGGTGACGCTTTAGCCAGGAGGCGAGGGCGTACACGCTGTCTTCCTCCAGAGGAGCGGAGGTTTCGCCTCCGAACTCGGCGACGGTGGCCCGGTAGTGGCCAACGGTTGCAGGCAAGGACCCCCTTGACCGAGTCCAAACTGCCTCGTCGTCAAAGACAGCTGCTCCCCCACCGCAGCTGCGGATTCCTTCTCAGAGGCAAGCTCTCGCCGGAGACCCTCGGCCAACTCATTCGCCCTACGGGCCTGCTCGGCGGACAAAACTTCTGCATCTCGGGCCTTGGCGAGATCGGCCCTCAAAGCATCCTTTTCTTGTTCCTTCTCCGCCAGAGATAGGCGGAGAGCTGCAAGGGAGTTGGACAGACCCCCTTTTTCACCTTCCAGGCGCTCGTTCTCCGCCTTGAGCGCTTCAATCGCAGTATCTCGGTCGGAGACCTCGCGAGTGCAGCGCTCTTCCATAACAACAGGCCGTGTGATACCCCTGCGACCAGAAAGAAGAAGACCAAGGCGATCAGCAACAGAAACAAAAACAAGTCTAAAGGCGAACATACACCAAAAAAGGGCAAACCACCGAAGACGTACCAGGCTCTGGTGTTCTAGATGAACACGGAGAAGTTGGAAGAAATCCATGTCCCTCAGACGCTGTTTGAAGCGATCTGTTCAAAGAAGAACAAACAAACACAAAACAATAAGGTGAGAAAAGCAAATCTCACAATAAATACACCAACAGCCAGAGACCACCTCCGACGTCTCCAAGAACCCCAAGATAGCACTCTTCCCAACCTGAGATAGAAGTGTCGGAGGAGCCTGCGTAAAAAAACAACAACAAACTTAGGTCAGAGGGCCGATCAGAAATAGGCAATAACAACAGGCCAAATGACGAGTAAAATAAAAACATTCTATACTCACTCGGACCCGGCGCCATCAGCCCCGGCTGCCCCGGACCAAACCTGACGCCGGCAGCGGCCGCTCGCTCCTCCGGGGTGAGGAGTCCAGCCATGACATCACCTACAAAGCAACAAGTACACAGTATTAGCACTTGGTACAATACATAAACAAATAAACCGGGCGAAGACAGTAAACACAAAAATGTGCACCAAACAAACTTACTCATAAAAAGCCCAGGCTGGGCCGCTTGCCGAGCCCCCTGGGCAGAAGTCTCCGCCATATCATGCGGCGAAGGCCCAAAGGGCCGGATCTCCTCAGCCAGCGGCCTGACGGGCGGAGGACTCGAAGAAGACTGAGCCACCGGGGCCTGCTCAGCAAGCACGGCCTCCAGCTGCCCGACGTCGGCCACTAGCACGGGCGAAGGCGCAACAACGGCGGGAGACGAAGGAGCGTGCCGCAAGACGGCCTCCGCGCCCTCTTCAGAACTTGAATACAACCCGCCTAGAATGTCGGGCATAGGCTCGGTGGCGCTAGCTTCTGGTTGTTCCCCGACACTCACAGCACCATGCGAGGTGCGCGCTGGAGCAGCGCTGGCCCCCGGACGCCCAGCACCGCTCACAGAGCACACAGGAGCTACAGAGAGCCGCGATCCTCTCCGCTCACAACCCGCACGTCCACTGATGGGACAGAGGAGCTCTGAACGTCTTCACTGCCAGCAGAGGCAGCGCTCGCACTACCGGCAGAAGACACGGCCGGCGCGATCACCAGAGCACCGCTCTTCTTCTTCTTTTTCACAGGCGATCGAGCAACAACGGCGCCCTTCCTCTTCTTGGACTCGGCCTTCGCCGTAACATTCTTCGCGAAGGCCTTCTTCTTCTTCTTCTCAATCGAAGCCAGGACCTCGGTGGGAACCTCGCGCTCCCGGTAGACGATCCCGACCTCCTCAAAAACTCGATTGAGCCGCGGCATGGTGCCTGCCACGGCCCTCCGAGACGTGTACTCATGCTCGGAAATCTTGCCAACCAACCCGACGGTGGCTTCCTCAACCTCGAGACAAAACTGTCCTCCATCACCCCCTCCCCCAAAGACTGCCCGAAGCGGGGGAACGGAATCCCGGCCTCCGGCCCAAAAACGGGAACCTTCACCTGTTCCAGCCGAAAGGCTAGGTTGTCTTTGCCCAGGGGCCAGTAGTTGGAGGCCATAATCTCCTCCACCAGGTCGCGGCCACCGGAGTAGTGGCACGCTGCCGCAAAAGCCTGGTCGCAAGCCTCCCTCACCGGAGACATCTCCTCCGGCGGATCCATGCGCGTGTGCGGCGCCATCTCCTCCATCCTTGAAGTCAATGGATACTCCGCGACCTCCACACCATCCTCGGTAGTGCTACGGACCCCGTAGGTCTTCACGTAGAACCATTGCTCAAGCCAGCCGCGGTCCCACTTGCCCTTCTGGCAAAAAGAGATCTCCAGGCGGTCTATGCCTTGGTTCCTCTTCGACATAAAGGTGCAACTACCATACTGGTAGGTCACCTCCACCTCCTTGCCCTCTCGCACCTCCTTCTTCTTCTTCGGCTGCTTCTGCAGCTCGTAGTACGCGCAGAAGGTGTCCACATCCGGCTCGGCACCATAAGAAACACACGCCCAGCAGAATTTGCTGAGCGTGAGGAAGGCAGTAGGAGTCAGATGATGGAGCTGGACATTGAAGGTCTCCAACACCCGGCGGAGGAAGGGGATGTAAGGAAGGCGGAGGCCGCAGGTGAAGAAGTCCTGAAACACCACCGCATATCCCTCCTCCGGTTCCGGAACAGTCTGGCCAGGCGGAGGGATTTTTACCCTCGAAGAAGGAAAACACGATTCCTTCAACATCTCCTGCGACTGCCTCTTCAGTAATGGAGGAGGGGCCGAAATCCCATGACTTTATCGCCATGTCTCTGGAATCCACAGCGATCAGGTCTCCGACGGACGCAGAGACACTCCCCAAATCCTCCTCCACTAGCTTTTCAAACTCCAACGCGGAGGCGGAGGCAAGCATGCAATCCTCAAAACGCGCACCCCAGCTGGCGGCCCTAACGCTGAGAAGGTGGCGATAGGGTCCGAAGAAGGCGGGCCGGCGATTATGGGCGGAGGCGGAAAAGAAAGCCACCATGGCGGCAGCCTAGGCGCAAGACGCTGGCAGAAAGACAGAACGCGCGAAGGCAACAGAGACGAAAGCGAAGAGAGCAGAGAGCGATTTCTCAGAGGCAAGGAAAGCGAATGAGCGATGCGGGGGGGGGGGGGCGACCCCGCCACCAACCCCGCCCTTATATAGGTCGCGGGCGGGCGGTCCGGCTCCCGCAATACAACGGTCATTTCTGGAGAACTCCGCCTGACGCACAACGGTCATCTCCGAAGAAGTCGCAAGGTATACAACGGAAAGCGATACGGCGTAAACGGCCACAGCGTAGGACAACGGCTAGATTTGTTGACCAACGGCTAGTCTCAACGAGACCAGCGGCCACGCCAGAGCGGGCCAGGGGGGAAGCAGCGGGGCCTAGCTCAGAGACGCCAATGCGTGTGGCCCGCCCCCGCGGACGCATTTGGTCAAGGCGTTTTGAGCTCACGGCATGCTCAGGCGAACCGTGGTCTCAAAAGGGGGGAACTGTTGTAACACGGCCTCGGCAGGTGGCGAAGGCCTCCGACAGCGAGATGTCACCAAGGCGTCTTCGACCGTCTAAGGGCGGAGATCTGGCACTGACTAAAGGAACTTTCCTGGCTATGCTTGTAGGGCACTGCACAAGGCTCAGCGAGCGTGTCGCGGATTCTGCCCGGGCCGAGCATGGGCATCTCCGTCTGCTCAGGCAGACGGCGGTCTCCGGCGCTAAAGGCGGAGGCCGCCCTACTCCCGAGCTAATCAAACAAACAACCTTGCCTAAGTGTGTGCAGGTACCTAGGCGCAGGCGCCCTGTGGTCCGCGTGAGCGCGCCAGCATGGCCCCTGCGCGGCCGGGCGGAGACTTCCGGATGAGGTCTCCGACCGGACCGGCGAAGACTCGCGTAAGCAGCTGCGTACCCCTGAAGACGGAGGTCAGCGTCGGGAACCCAGGCCTCTGGGCCAAAGACCGAGGCACGACGGGCCGACCGCTTATGGAGGCCCATTACTTGACGACGGTGTGACAAGATTGCCCCGCGAACGAGATACCGGTGGCGGAATATTCCAGGAATGTACTGTAGCAGTTGAGGGGCATTGTAATAAATTCTGTCAAGAGGTAGTTGAGTCCTATAAATAGGGAACACTTATAACAGTACGGGAGGTTGGATGATGAATGAATGAAACCCTAGTTTTGTGTGCCGTTCCCTTACACACCCATTTGTCGTACCTGTTTCCCGAGCCTCCGCCCGAGGGTAGTGCCCGGCGGGCGGAGGTCTCCACCTCCTCCACACTGTCTGAGACCTCTAGTCTCAACAGGAAGCACTTTTATACATGCTAGATGCATCTCATGTTTTTATTGTGAAAAGTTTTCAAAATGCATTTATACATCGATTAGAATGTTTTGAGAAATTTTCAATTTTTTCTATATAGTTTCATTTTCCCATAGTTTAATCTAACTTTTGGAAGCTCCTAGAGATATTTTCACGAGCTCTAGATATTTATTTGAATTTATCATGTTAATCTATCTTTAGAGTTTTTCCAAGAATTTTTAGAATCATAGACATTTTTCATGGTTTAAAAATATTATCGGGTATTTACTAGATTATTTTAAAAAAGAGATAAAACCACCTTAAAAAACCATTTCAAACCAGGGAACAAAGGCAAGTTAAATGGTTTTGAAAGTTGAGGGGTATGATATCCAGTTTTGAAGTTTAAGAAGAGAAATTAGATTATGTCGACACTTTAGGAAGGCGGTGGAAGAGATTTTTTTTGTAACTAGCAAGCTGCAATAGTTTTGTGTCAGTTCGCCGACTTGAGTTGCCCTAAATCAGTCGCTTAACCACATGCAGCACTGACAACAAGGCGTGGAGAAAGGATCATGTGTCCTACTCCTCCCCTCTTCTCAGTCCTTATTTATACTCTTGGCCTTTGTGTATCCTCCGACTGTCCTGCAGTAGGTAACAACCGTGAGACCCAAACATACAGTCCAACACAACACTTTAGAACAGCAAGAAGGCCAGAGAGAACCATGATCACCCTTTCCCTGGGCGAGGGAGGCACCAGGACATTCGCCTACACAGCGGCGATTGCAAGGAGCAGCCCTTGAGATGTACGACGTAGACGTCACACTCTCTCTTGCATGTAAAAGTTAATCAGAGGTGCTGGGGATGTGCATAGAGAAGTTAATGGTCCTTGATTGATGACTATCCACAGGGAAATCACTACTAAGACGGGCAGAGGTCAATTGTAGCTCCTACGAAAAGGCAAATGGTAGAAATGTCTTTCTGACGGGTCTCACAAGGATATGATTGTTCCCCAATCGCCATCCTCACATCGTACCCTCCTCGCATACACGTAATTAGGACTTCTATTTGCTAAATATGTGTGCATTGGAGTTCATCAAGTTATGCACTTTCGCTAAGAATTATTGCCTTGCTGCTTGCTGTTCATTTACTTGGGAATTGTCAGATACTCAGTCATTCATATGTGATTCCCTAATTCTTTGCTATACACTAAATTTACAACTGTCATACGTGTGAATATGTGACGCATTGCTAGCAGAAAAGCATCCTCGTGTGCACCCTCCGCCGTATCAAGAGAACTGGACTGTGGACTTTTGGTTCGCTGAGTACATACCCATGCAGAAGGACTGGCAGATCATCAAGATTCCTTACTCCAACTCCAAGGGACCAGCTTTTAAAACATCTACTGAAATTAGAAAATAAGTAGTTGGTCTGATAACAAACATATCCCTTTTTTTCTAGATTAAAAGTTCTACCCCATTGTGTGTTCCACACTCACCAGCAACTTTATTACAATGCATTCATGAAATCTGAGAAGTATTACCAAGAATATATCTTTGGTGTAGATACACACCAAAGAGCAAACGGAAGGCCTTTTATACATCAGGAGGGAATTGTATGTTGTGGGCTTATTGGAGAATAGAGAAGAGCTAAGCCCCCATCACATATTCACATTCAGAACAACCTATATTAGTTTAGCATCACCCAGTATCTAAAGCCATCGCTGTAAGGCAACCGGTTGAAATCTCAGTCTAATTTCTCTAGAAAACCAAAGGAGCTGGAATTCAAAGCATTTCATTGTGATTGGCATCTTTATCATAGACTCACAGCATAATATAATTGTGTCTGACGCAGCTGGGAAACTGACAAATGCTCGCGTCCAAATCACTTCACTTGGACATGATGGTGACACGTCCTAATAAATAAAGTAGTATAAAGACATTAAATAATATGTTCCGGACTTCGCGGTGGCTTTTGATCTGATGATAGCCAACACTTTCTTTAGAAAGAAATAATCTCATCTAGTGACCTTCAGCAGCGGACAACACTCAGATTGACTTTGTCCTCGCAAAAAGAAAGGATAAACGAGCATGCTTGGGTTGCAAGGTGATACTAGGGGAGTGTGTTGTTTCACAACATAAGCTTTTGGTGGCAGACTTTCATTTTCAGGTTAGGGATAAACAAGCTAAGATTGAAAGAACAAAGTGGTGGAAACTGAAAGCGGAGACGTCAGAGGTATTCAGGAAAAAGGTTATCAAAGAGGGCTCTTGAAAGAAAGAAGAGGACATAAACAACATGTGGGAGAAGATGGCAACCAACATTCGGAAGGTGGCCTCAGAGGTGTGTGGAGTAACCAAAGGAAGTGGAGGCGAGGCTAAAGATACTTGGTGGTGGAATGAAGAAGTCCAAAGGGCTATTAAGGAGAAGAAAGAATGCTATAGACGCTTGTACCATGACAGGAGTGTGGACAACATAGAGAAGTACAAGGTGGCAAAGAAGATTGCAAAACGAGCTATAAGTATGGCAAATGGTAGAGCGTACGAGGATTTTTACCAACATTTGAGTACGAAGGAAGGGGAGAAGGACATTTATAGGACGACTAGGGTTCGTGAGAGAAAGACAAGGGACTTCAACCAAGTTAAGTGCATTAAGGATGAAAGGGAGCATCTCTTGGTGAAGGAGGATGAGATCCGACATCGATGGCAAGAGTATTTTGACAATTGTTCAATGGTGAGAATACGGACACAACCTTTCAGTTGGATGACTCTTTTGATGACACCAATAGGCGCTTTGTACGGAGAATTCAAGAATCTGAGGTCAGAGAGACGTTGAAAAGGATGAAAGGAGGTAAGGCGATGGGACCGGATGGTATCCCAATCGATATGTGGAGATGCCTCGGGGACATAGCTATAGTATGGCTAACCAAGCTGTTCAACCATATTTTTCGATCGAACAAGATGCCTGACGAGTGGAGGAGAAGTATATTGGTACCGATCTACAAGAATAAAGGAGATATTCAAAGTTGTATTAATTACCGGGGAATTAAGTTGATGAGCCATACTATGAAGCTATGGAAGAGAGTTATCGAGCATCGCTTGAGAGCAATAACACGGGTCTCTATGAACCAATTTGGTTTCATGCCCGAAAGGTCAACCATGGAAGCTATTTTCTTCATAAGACAAGTTATGGAGCGGTATAGGGGAAAGAAGAAGGACCTACACATGATTTTTATTGACTTAGAGAAGGCTTATGATAAAATACCAAGAAATGTTATGTGGTGAGCTTTGGACAAACATAAAGTCCCAATGAAGTACGTCGAGCTCATTAAGGACATGTACAACAATGTTGTGACTTGTGTTCGAACAAGTGATGGAGACACGGATGACTTCCCGATTAGGATAGGACTACATCAAGGGTCAGCTTTGAGCCCTTATCTGTTTGCCTTAGTGATAGATAAGGTCACAATGGATATACAAGGGGACATCCCTTGGTGTATGCTTTTCGTGGACGATGTAGTGCTCGTTGATGAAAGTTGGACTTGAGTGAATCAGAAACTAGAGTTATGGTGGGAGACTTTGGAGTCCAAAGGTTTTAGACTCAGTAGAACTAAAACTGAGTATATGAGATATGACTTCGGCACTACTACTCGGGAGGAGGAAGATATTAGTTTGGAAGGTAAGTAGTGCCTCGGAAGGATACCTTTCGATATTTATGATCAATGCTACAGAGAGACGGGGATATTGATGAAAATGTTAGCCATAGAATCAAAGCAGGGTGGATAAAGTGGCGCCAAGCATCTGATATCCTATGTGACAAAAGGATACCACTGAAGCTAAAAAACAAGTTTTATAGAACGACAATTAGACCTGCTATGTTGTATGGTGCAGAATGTTGGCCTATGAAAAGACGACATGTTCAACAGATAAGTGTCACGGAAATACGTATATTGCGTTGGATTTACGGTCATACAAAAAGGGATCGAGTTCGGAACAATGATATACGTGATAGATTAGAGGTAGCACCAATTGAAGAAAAGCTTGTCCAACACCGGTTGAGATGGTTTGGACATGTCCAACGGAGACCTCTAGAGGCACCGGTGCGTAGTGGAATCCTAAGCCAGGATAGTAACGTGAAGAGAGGCAGAGGAAGACCGAAGTTGACTTGGATAGAGGCAATAAAAGAAGAATAGAAATGATGGAATATATCCAAAGACTTAGCCTTAGATAGGAGTGCTTGGAAAACAGCTATTCACGTGCCTGAACCTTAATTGCTTCTGCTAGGTTTTAACTCTAGCCTACCCTAACTTGTTTGTGACTTAAATGTTTTTTGTTGTTGTTGAAAGACATTAAATAATATAATAAACATTCGCTTGAATCTTTTGTTATATTAATTATTGCTTTAAATATATGACCACGTAAACACCATTGATCTCCATATCAGATTCTTGACCTGCTCTGTAGGCTACGCTTGCGTATAGCCATACCACGATGGCTCATTGAATCTCATCAGAAGTTTAAAAGGTCAATCCATGCCTCACAGCCATATGAAAAAGCCCAAATTAAAGTACAGCTTTAGCGGGCTACAATAATTTTCTTTGTCAAATCTGGCCCACATAACATAGGCGTCCAAATTAGTAACTTAATCACACGTAACACTGGCCACTGGGCACTGGCAGCAGCATGTTCTGGGCAAAGGCCTCCTCGATCGTCCTCTCTTCTCAATGCTTATTTATACTCTGAGCCGTGAGACTTAATAGTCCAACACACAGACACCAAGAACAACAAGCGAGTCGATCAGACCGTCTCCAACAATGAATCTGTATGGGCATCTAAACACAAAATGAGTAACAAGAGACTTAAAATTAGCCTCCAACATAATACATATACGAGAGACCTATTTTGGGTTACCTGATAGGCATAACCCAAATATTTACATCATCTCTCCTGAAAACCCATTTATAGAAAGGATTCTCTTTTGAGTCTTATTGTTGAAGAAGATGCCGAATATGTATGGAACATTTTGCCTATAGCGCTACCCAAAGAACGAATGTGTCTTGTATTTTAGGTGTTGTTATTGGAAATAGCCTCAGAGAACCATGCTCACCCGTCCTCATATTTTTTTCATCACAAGTTCAGAGTTACCAAACCTGCAGCTGCCTGTGCAGGACGCAGACTTGATTCCCTACATCGGAGCTTTCTTTTGTTGGCTTACCACGCTGACTCACAAAGTCATAATTCCCAAATCCCAATCGTTGTAAGGATTGTCCATTCTCGAAGGTCATATTTAAAACAATGGCTAAATCTTTGGGTGCTCGACTCCGCGGGAACGAATGGACCATTACACAATTATTGGCGCAAATGTCGTGCCAGGTTTCAAAGATGACAAAGGAAAAACATAGATGGAATTATGATCTACTTTTGATGGAAGGTTTGGAAGGAACGAAATAGAAGAACCTTCCAACAAAAATCTCTGCAACCGTTGCAAGTCGCTCTTTTTAAAAAAAAAAGATCCAACCTAGGAGGAACTAGGTAGCTTTTCATTAAGAAGAGAAAATAGGCACCCAAATTTAATCAAGACGGGACTTGAACCTGGGTGGTTGGGTGCATTGCCACACCTCTCGCCCAACCAGTTGAGCTAGATTCATTTCCTTGCAAGGAGGACATTCAGCAGTATCAGTTGGCAACAAGATCCATCGTCAATGCGGAGTAGCAGTTTTTTCAGTTTGATGTTGTTAATTTGGGAGTTGTTTTTCTCTTTTTTGTTCGCAGTGGTTCATGGTCCGTGCGCCGTAGTAGTTGGCCCCCGTGCCTTAGTTGTAGAGTTATTTTTGTTTCGCATAATTTTGCTGTAATTAACATTGTCTTTTTCTTTTATTCATCTAATAAAAATTCGGCAAAGCTTTTGCCGCCTTTAAAAAAAATCGTTGTCTGGCCACCTGGGCAAGGGAGGCACCGGGAGATCTCTCGCTGAGACAGCTATAATCGCAAGGAGTTAAAGGATACATGTACGTTCGAGATCATTAGTCACTGGGAGCAGCATGTTCTGGGATAAGGCCTCCTCGATCCTCCTCTCCTCTCAATGCTTATTTATACTCTGAGCCGTGAGACTAAATAGTCCAACACACATACACCAGAACAACGAGCGAGTCGATCAGAGAACCATGCTCACCCGTCCTCATATTTTCTCATCACAAGTTCAGAGTTACCAAACCTGCAGCTGCCTGTGCAGGACGCAGACTTGATTCTCTACATGGGAGCTTTCTTCTGTTGGCTCACCATGCATGACTCACAAAGTCACAATTCCCAAATCCCAACCGTTATCTGGCCATCTGGCCGATAATCGCAACGAGTAAAAGGATAGATGTATGTTCGAGATCATTAACACATCCCAGCCATTAAATCTACAAATCAGCGAGACAGCGATCAGAAAACTCCTTTTTGATCAGTGGGTGACTGCATAGTCTCTGTCTTGGCTAGTGCCTAAACCGGGCTAGCCTTGTCCACAAGCTAAACTAATGCAACCTGTGTCTTTGATTAAGGACAGTGACGAGAGCTAGCCTACATTTCCTAGCTCATCATGTTTGGTTGGTTGCATCCTGTGATATGATGACCTTACCAATTTGCCCAAGCATTGGTTGGAGGTGAAGTTACCTACCAGCAAGGATAATTGTTTTGCTGAATTGTATCAGCAAGAAACCTTTGAATTTCTTGCACTTAGTTCTTGCAAATAAATGTTGGTTTAAAGGGGGTGAGATAAACTTATGTGGGGCCAAAATAAGAATATTGAATTCTTACCTTCTCAGTACTATATCAATGTATAAGTTCTTTGTTACTGATGGGGTTTGGCTTACAAATAGAGAAATCTAGCATTTGAAGTTAACTTTTGAAGATTGAAATTAGTTTTTTACTAATATTATTATTCCTTGAATTCAAAGGACGAGGCATTATACTAATTTAAGATCTATATGTAAAGTGGAAGCAGAAAACTAAATGTGTTAGGTTAGATCATGGTGGAGAGTAATTTTGTAGCAAGTTCACTTTTATTCTGTGAGAAACATCGAGTGTAATGCATGAGACGGCGTCTCCTCTATTTATATGGACTCTCTTGGCCACCTCCTCCATGCATATCTTTGCTAAATAGATGAGACCAATAGTCAACCGCACCACAACAAATGCCTTGAACAACGATTGGGCTAGAGAAGCAGTAGTGTTTGAAAGGAGCTTATGCATGCTCATACGCATCCTTCGTCTTAAGACATCCGCTGCCATCGGAGATGATCTAGTGGGTGTATGATCCAGATGCAAGTCACTCTACTAGTGTTGATGTTTTAGTCAGACATATTTTATTGTGCGATTTGCAGCCATGGACGATAGGCCTGACAATAGAGTGGTACAAGGAAGGGGAAAGGTTGCAATGGAAGGTAGCCTACGCAATTGTCTGTTCATGGCTTCTATGTATTTCGGCTTCTCCGTTAAGCATATTGTAGCAACGCTATTCATTCAAACTATTTTCTCTCTCTTCACAAATTACATTAGGAAGTAATGAAACTATGTTTTTTGAGCTTCATAGAAAATATTGGCACCGAAGCCCAACGAGTCTTACCAAATGAGCCATGAATGCAATGCACCTCCACTTATGAAGCAGTGAGCAGGGTGTATGTGCCAAAATTTTGTATACTACACACATTCATAGTGCTACTGTCCCATTGCATTGTGTGAAGGAATCACCACTATAATAGAAACAATTTTCAGAGACTGTCTCCCTTTTTTTTTCTAGAGACAACTCCATAAAGACTGTCATATTTTCAACCTGTGCCTAGAAAAGCAGCGATTTTCCGAGGTGGTTGTCGCTACGGAATACAAAAAATTGAAGTTCACGCGCTCTTGGTTGTAAATAGACGTGTGGTTAGGGATGAAACCAAATCGGATATAGACGGATATCAGTGATCCTGCATTCTATCTCACATCATGCATTTTGTCCTATATTTTTTCTTGGATCTAAGAACCAGATACAAATCATGTTTGTTGAAACTAGCGGTCTCAGACAGCGTGGGGGAGACAGGGGCCTCCGCCCGCCAGGCGTCACCCTCGGGCGGAGGCTCGGGATAGGCACGACAGGTGGGCGTGTAGGAAGCTGGCACGGAAAGCTAAGGTTTCATTAATTCATCCACCCCACTGCACAGTTACAAGTGTTCCCTATTTATAGGGCTCAACTACTTCTTGACAGAATTTATTACAATGCCCCTCAACTGCTACAGTACATTCCTGGAATAATCCGCCACTAGTCTCTTGTTTGCGGGGCAATCCTGCCACACCGTCTTCAAGTAACGGGCCTCCATAAGCGGCCGGCCCACCGTGCCTCAGCCTTCGGCCCAGAGGCCTGGGTTCCCGACGCTGGCCTCCGTCTTCAGGGGCGCGTCGTTGCCTTGGCGTGTCTCCGCCGGTCCGGTCGGAGACATCATCCGTAGGTCTCCGCCCGGCCGCGCTGGGGCCATGCTGGCGCGCTCGCGTGGACCACGGGCGCCTGCGCTCAGGTACCTGCACACACTTAGGCAAGATTGTTTGTTTGATTAGTTCAGGGGTAGGGCGGCCTCCGCCCTCATCGCTGGAGACGCCCGTCAGCCGAAGCAGGGCGGCGTCCGCCTGAGCGGTCGGAGATGTCTGTGCCTGGCCCGGGCGGAATCCGCGACAAGCTCGCTGAGCCTCGTGCAGCGCCCTACGAGCATAGCCAGGAAAGTTCCTTTAGTCAGCGCCAGATCTCCGCCCTAAGACGGTCGAAGACGCCTTGGCGACACCTCGCCGTCGGAGGCCTTCGCCACCCGCCGAGGCCGTGTTACAACAGTTTCCCCCTTTTGAGACCATGGTTCGCCTGAGCGTGCCGTGAGCTCAAAACGCCTTGACCAAAGGCGTCCGCGGGGGCGGAGGCCACACACATTGGCGTCTCCGAGCGAGGCCCCGCTACTTCCCCCCTGGCCCGCTCTGGCATGGCCGCTGGTCTCGTTGAGAGTAGCCGTTGGGTAGCAAATCTAGCCGTTGTCCTACGGTGTGGCCGTTTACGCCGTGTCAGTTTCCGTTGTATACCTTGCGACTTTTTCGGAGATGACCGTTGTGCGGCAGGCGAATTCTCCGGAGGTGACCGTTGTATGGCGGGAGCCGGACTGCCCGCCCGCGGCCTATATAAGGGTGTTGTAGGTGACCATTCGCTTTCCTTGCATCTGAGAAATCGCTCTCTGCTCTCTTCGCTTTTGCCTTTTGCTGTCCTCGCGCGTTCTGTCTTTCTGCCTGCGTCTCGCGCTTAGGCTGCTGTCGCGGTGGCTTTCTTTTCCGCCTCCGCCCAAACTCGCCGGCCCGCCTTTTTCGGACCCTATCGCCACCTTCTCGGCATTAGGGCCACCGGCTGGGGTGCGTGTTTTGAGGAGTGCATGCTTGCCTCTGCCTCCGCATTGGAGTTTGAAAAGCTAGTGGAGGAGGATTTGGGGAGTGTCTCTGCGTTCGTCGGAGACCTGATCGCTGCAGATTCCAGAGATATAGCGATAAAGTCTTGGGATTTCGGCCCCTCCTCCATAACTGAAGAGGCAATCGCGGAGATGTTGAAGGAATCGTGTTTTCCTTCTTTGAGGGTAAAAATCCCTCCGCCTGGCCAGACTGTTCCAGAACCAGAGGAGGGATATGCGGTGGTCTTTCGAGACTTCTTCACCTGCGGCCTTCGCCTTCCTTACATCCCCTTCCTTCGCCGGGTGTTGGAGACCTTCAATGTCCATCTCCATCATCTGACTCCTACTGCCTTCCTCACGCTTAGCAAATTCTACTGGGCGTGTGTTTCTTATGGTGCCGAGCCAGATGTGGACACCTTCTGCGCGTACTACGAGCTGCAAAAGCAGCCGAAGAAGAAGAAGGAGGTGCAAGAGGGCAAGGAGGTGGAGGTGACCTACTAGTACGGTAGTTGCACCTTTATGTCTAAGAGGAACCAAGGCGTAGACCGCCTGGAGATCTCTTTTTGCCAGAAGGGCAAGTGGGACCGCGGCTGGCTTGAGCAATGGTTCTACGTGAAGACCTACAGGGTCCGTAGCACTACCGAGGATGGTGTGGAGGTCTCGGAGTATCCATTGACTTCAAGGATGGAGGAGATGGCGCCGCACACGCGCGTGGATCCACTGGAGGAGGTGTCTCCGGAGAGGGAGGCTTGCGACCAGGCTTTTGCGGCAGCGTGCCGCTACTCCGGTGGCCACGACCTGGTGGAGGAGATTATGGCCTCCAACTACTGGCCCCTGGGCAGAAACAACCCAGCCTTTCGGCTAGAACAGGTGAAGGTTCCCGTTTTTGGGCCGGAGGCCGGGATTCTGTTCCCCCGCTTCGGTCAGTCTTTGGGGGAGGGGGTGACGGAGGACAGTTTTGTCTCCGAGGTTGAGGAAGCCGCCGTAGGGTTGGTTGGCAAGATTTCCGAGCGTGAGTACATGTCTCGGAGGGCCGTGGCAGGCACCATGCCGCGGCTCAATCGAGTTTTTGAGGAGGTCGGGATCGTCTACCGGGAGCGTGAGGTTCCCGCCGAGGTCCTGGCTTCGATTGAGAAGAAGAAGAAGAAGGCCTTCACAAAGAATGTTACGGCGGAGGCCGAGTCTAAGAAGAGGAAGGGTGCCGTTGTTGCTCAGGCGCCTACGAAAAAGAACAAGAAGGGCGATGCTCTATTGATCACGTCGGCCGTGTCTTCTGCCGGTAGTGCCGGCGTTGCCTCCGCTGGCAGTGAAGACGTTCAGAGCTCCTCCGTCCCGTCAGTGGACGTGCGGGTTGCGAGCGGAGAGGATCATGGCTCTCCTGTAGCTCCGGTGTGCACTATGAGCGGCGCTGCGAGCGGTGTTGTGCATCCAGGAGCCAGCGCTGCTCCGGCGCGCTCCTCGCATGGTGCTGTGAGTGTCGACGAACAGCCGGAAGGTAGCGCCGCTGAGCCTATGCCCGACATTCTTGGCGGGCTGTGTTCAAGTTCTGAAGAGGGCACGGAGGCCGTCTTGCGGCAAGCTCCTTCGTCTCCTGCCGTTGTTGCGCCTTCGCCCGTGCCGGTGGCCGACGTCGGGCAGTTGGAGGCCGTGCTTGCTGAGCAGGCCCCGGCGGCTCAGTCTTCTTCGAGTCCTCCGCCCGCCAGGCCACTGGCTGAGGAGATCTGGCCCTTTGGGCCTTCGCCGCATGATATGGCGGAGACTTCTGCCCAGGGGGCGCGGCAAGCGGCCCAACCTGGGCTTTTATGAGTAAGTTTGTTTGGTGCACATTTTTGTGTTTACTGTCTTCGCCCAGTTTATTTGTTTACGTATTGTACCAAGTGCTAATACTGTGTACTTGTTGCTTTGTAGGTCATGTCATGGCTGGACTCCTCACCCCGGAGGAGCGAGCGGCCGCTGCCGGCGTTAGGTTTGGTCCAGGGCAGCTGGGGCTGATGGCGCTGGGTCCAAGTGAGTATAGAATGTTTTTATTTTACTCGTCATTTGGCCTGTTGTTATTGCCTATTTCTGATCGGCCCTCTGACCTGAGCTGTTGTTGTTTTTTTTTACGCAGGCTCCTTCGACACTTCTATCTTAGGTTGGGAAGAGTGCTATCTTGGTGTTCTTGGAGACGTCGGAGGTGGTCTTTGGCTGTTGGTGTGTTTATCGTGAGATTTGCTTTTCTCAGCTTATTGTTTTGTGTTTGTTCGTTCTTCTTTGAACAGATCGCTTCAAACAGCGTCTGAGAGACATGGATTTCTTCCAACTTCTTCGTGTTCATCTAGAACACCAGAGCCTGGTGCGTCTTTGGCGGTTTGCCCCTTTTTTTTGTGTATGTTCGCCTTTAGACTTGTTTTTGATTCTGTTGCTGATCGCCTTGGTCTTCTTTCTGGTCGCAGGGGTATCACATGGTCGTTGTTATGGAGGAGCGCTGCACTCACGAGGTCTCCGACCGAGATACTTTGATTGAAGCGCTCAAGGCGGAGATCGAGCGCCTGGAAGGTGAAAAAGGGGGTCTGTCCAACTCCCTTGCAGCTCTCCGCCTGTCTCTGGCGGAGAAGGAACGATAAAAGGATGGTTTGAGGGCCGATCTCGCTAAGGCCCGGGATGTAGAAGTTTTGTCCGCCGAGCAGGCCCGGGATCCAGTTGGACTCTTGTGAATAAAGTTTATTTTGTTCTGAATGGTTTTGTGGGAAATTTTAACCTTGCGCAGGTTCCAAATCGGGAGCTTGCGCAAGATGTTGCACCTTTGACTCTCTACAACGACGGTATTTATGTCAGCGGAGAGCTTTGGGAGTATTGGCGTTCGGCCTTTCCCCGCAGCGGTGCGCGCGACGTGTTTGAGTTAGTTAAGTTTGACATAGACAACGAGCGCGCTGGGTTTACTCGCGCGCTTGCTTGGCGCGGGCCTCCGCCACAATACTTAGGATTTATTGTAAGTTTGTGTCCTATAAGAATGCTACTTGATGTTTTATGGAATACAAAACATGTTCACTTTCTTGATTGTTTGTGCGGGGGCTTTAGTCTATTTTTCTAGTTTACATATCTCGTCTAGTCCCAAGTTTGCACACCGTTGTTCTTTGCTTGGGCGAACGTGCGCGATACAGAGGTGGTGGCTAGGACCTTCGCCCCATGTTTTCTCCTTCTCTGTGCTTGCTTGATGGCCGGGGCTGAAGTGTTGGGGGTTTTTTGGCCGCCGGAGGCGTACTTGAAGTTCGCCTGGCGAGTCTTTCTGAATCGGTGTTTGATTCGATGGGTGGTTTGGCGTAGCTTGTGCAGACGGCGGAGACTTTTGGTATTTCTTTGGCAGAGTGTTTTAGCTGTCTGGTGGTATGGGTCTCCGACGCTGCACACCCGTGGGACATGGTTGATTTTTGGAGATGGCAGGTTAGGTCTCCGGCGTCAGGGGGATGTTACGAGATTTCGTGTGATATCCCCCTTCTTCCGTAGGCCTTTGCTGTTCATCACCGTGCCGTAGTTCCTATCTCTTTTCCCACTGCCTCCGACTGTCTACTGTTGCCTTCGATTTTATGAGTTTTCGTACAATATCTATGGCCGACTTGGATATCTAAGGAGACCCCTGCCTCCATGGCTGTTGCTGTGGCTTTTGCTTGTGCTCTGCCTTGTTCCCCCCTTGCGCCCTATGCTGACTGAGTTTTTAAGGGCATAGGGGGAGCCCGTTTTATAGTGGGGTGGTGGCTTTTGGGTGTTAACATTTTGGTACGTTGTTAGGTGGAACGTATCTTGGCTTTAATAGCCTGTGTCTTGCTTGAATTATTCGTTCCTTTTGAGATGTTTTGAAGTAAATAGGCCTGGCGCTATAGTGGTGGCAGTGTTTTGTCAGACATTTTCTATTTTTGCTGTTTTCGATGGTGGAGACCTTCTTCCTGGTTCTAGCGCCATAATTTTGTTGCCCCTGATGCTAGGGGTGTTTTTTTGTTAAGGTCGGAGGCCTGTTTTACCGAGGTTGTTTTTGCCTTGATGCCTGAATTTGTTTAGGTCTTCGTCAAGGGTCGGAGGCCTGTTTGGCCTAGTTTTTTTTTGCCTTAATGCCTGAATTTGTTCAGGTCTTCGTCAAGGGTCGAAGGCCTGTTTGGCCAAGTTTTTTTGGGCCTTGATGCCTGAATTTGGACAGGTCTTTGTCAAGGTCGAAGGCCTGTTTGGGCTGTTTTTTCTGCCTTGATGCCTGACTTTGGACAGGTCTTTGTCAAGGTCGAAGGCCTGTTTGGCCATAGAGGTCGTTTCAAATTGCCCATGCCTATGGCCGGCGCTTTGAAAGGACCTGTGCTTTTTGTTCACCGAATATTGCGGCGCCAGAGCTGGCCGCTTTTGGTTTTGGATTTTTCAAGCGTTCTTTTGGGGAATGACCTCTTTATACTTGTAGAGGATTTTTACATTGAGCCTGCCTTGTTAAAAACCTCACCTCCGCTTGGAGTTCCCCTGTGAGGAAAAGAGTGCAGGCTCTTTTACATTTTTTTGGTTGAAGTAAGTAAAAAGACTGAAAGGTAAATGAACGGAGGGGCCTCCGCTTATTATTTGCGGAGGTTGCCCTTTGGTACATTGCCTAGATGTAGTATCTGCGGAGGCTGTCAATATTCCAGGTGTGGGTTGTCGTGACACCTTCGCTGTCGGTCAAGTGGAAAGAGCCAGGTCGGCCTGCTGCCGTTGCTGTGTATGGGCCTTCCCATTTCGGTTGCAACTTGCCAACAAGTTGTGCGTTGTGTTTTCTTCTGAGTACGAGGTCTCCGTGTTTTATGTCTTTCCTTACCACCTGGGAGTCTCTCCACTTTTTGGTTTGGGACTGATATTTTGCAATGTTTTCGACTGCTTCCAGTCTTATTGCTTCTATTGTTTCTTTTGCATATTCTTCATCTTGCAACATCAGCTGACTCGTTGTGCGGAGGCTTTCATGCTTGATTTCTTCTGGCATCATGGCCTCTTCTACATAAAGTAGTTTGAATGGTGTGAATCCTGTTGTTCTTGAGACAGATGTATTGTGTGACCAAATCACTCTGGGTAATTCATCTACCCATTTTCCTTTGCGTAGGCCCAGTAATGTTTTTGATATTGCTGAAAACACTATTCTGTTTGCTCTTTCCACAGCACCATTGGACTCTAGGTGGTATACTGAGGCGAAGGCTAGTTTTGTCCCAATGCTTTTGCAGAATTCTTTGAAGTTCTCTGAATCGAATTGTTTTCCATTGTCTACTGTCAGAATCCTCGGTACACCGAATCTGCAAATGATGTTTTGCCAGAAGAATTTTCGGACGGTTTCTGAGGTTATCTTCGCCAGCGGCTTTGCTTCTATCCATCTTGTAAAATATTCTACTGCCACTACTATGAATCTGTTTCCTCCTTGGGATGGTGGTAATGGGCCGACCAGGTCCATACCCCATCTTTGTAGCGGCCATGTCGGAGGTATGAGTTGGGCCTCCGACGATGGTTTTGACTGCCCTGGAGAGAATGTTTGGCATGCTTGTCATGTTCTGACTGTTTGCTCTGCGTCTTGTATGTGTGTTGGCCAATAAAAGCCTTGCCTTATTGCCTTTGCTGATAATGCTCTAGAGCCAATGTGCGACCCGCAAATTCCTGAGTGTATTTCTTGAAGCAACTCTATGCCTTCGCTCTACGATATGCATTTGAGGAGAGGCTGGACTACTCCTTTCTTGTACAGTACACCATCTATGATTGTGTAATTTCTTGCCCTGGCCTGTATTCTTGCTGCTTTTGCTTCATCTTCTTCGGCGGTTTTGCCTTCTAAGAATTATGTTATCGCCTTTCTCCAATCTTCATTTTGCATGTGTAGTATGGGCTTAGGTGTCTTAGATGTCTCCGTAGTAGCCAGAGACTTCAGGATCTGGTAAAAAGTGTTTGGTGGCAGTGGCAGGTTGTTCGCCGCTGCTTTAGCTAGTTCATCTGCCTCTGCATTTTCTGATCTTGGGATGTGCTTCAGGGTGAAGCCCTCGAATCTCCGCTCCAAATTTCTGACAACGGATAGGTATTTGATGAGTTCTGGCTCTCTTGCTGTGTATTCTTTCTCTACTTGGCCAGTAACCACTTGATAATCTATTTTGACTATCAATGTTTTGGCCCCTAGGGCCTTTGCTTTACTGATCGCTAGGATCAGGCCTTCATATTCTGCTATGTTGTTTGTTGATTTGAACTCTAGCCTTGCTGCGTATTTTAGTCTGACGCTGGAGGGTGCCGTGAGGACAACGAATGCTCCTACTCTGGCTTGGCCCCAGGCTCCATCCGTGAATGCTATCTAGCCTTGAGTGGTTGGTTGTAGCTTGGGCTTTGTCGGAGGTGTCCAATCTGCTACAAAATCGGCTAGTGCTTGTGATTTGATTGCTATTCAGGGGACATAGGAGATATCAAACTGTGATAGCTCTATAGCCCATTTGCCTATTCTGCCGGAGGCTTCTTTGTTTCTGAGCAAGTCTTGCAGTGGCAGCGATGTTGGAACTGAGATTTCGTGGGCTTGGAAATAATGCTTTAGCTTTCTTGATGCCGTCAGTACTGCGTAGGCAATTTTTTCTACCTCAGTGTAGTTTAGCTTGGCTCCGGACAATGCTTCTGAGATAAAATAAACTGGCTTTTGAGTTTTGCCTGATTCCTTTTCTAGCTCATGGACTAAGACTGCGCTGACTGCATGGTCGGAGGCCGCCTCGTATAGCAATTGATGGCTGTCTGATTTTGGGACGGAGACTACCAGTGAGTTTGCTAGATGCTCTTTCAAGTTATGAAATGCCTCCGACTGCTTGGACCCCACTCGAAGTTGTCTCCGCCCCTCAGGGCTTGGAAGAAGGGTAGGCTACGTTCTGCTGCCTTTGAGATGAATCTGTTGAGCGCTGCTATTCTTCCTGTCAGCTTTTGCACTTCTTTCTTGTTTTTGGGTTCTGCCATTGTCATTATTGCTCTGGTTTTGTCTGGGTTCGCTTTGATGCCTTCACTACTTATGATGTATCCGAGCATCTTCCCTTTTGTAACTCCAAATATACATTTTTCTGGGTTGAGGCGGAGGCCAGCTACCCTTAGGTTGGCGAAGGTCTCCTATAAGTCGGAGACATGATCATCCTTGTTCTTGCTCATGACCACTATGTCGTCGACGTAGGCTATGATGTTTCTATTTAGTTGTGAGCCCAAAACCTCCTTTGTCATTCTGGCAAAGGTTGCTCCAGCATTTTTGAGGCCCTCCGGCATTCTGGTGTAGCAGTATGTCCCGAATGGAGTGGTGAAACTTGTCTTGTCTTCGTCTTCTTTTTTCATCCAGATTTGGTGATACCCAGAGAAACAGTTGAGGAGAGAAAACATCTGGCATCTGGCTGCCTTATCGACGGAGGCATCTATTCTTGGCAATGGGAAAGGGTCTTTTTTGGAAGCTTTGTTCAGATCTGTGAAATCTATGCACATTCTCATTTTGCCATTCTTCTTTGGTACTAGTACTACGTTTGCGAGCCATTCTGAATACTTGACTTCCCTGATGACTTTTGCATCTAGCAATCTTTACACCTCCGCCTTTGCTGCCAGGATTTTGTCCTCTGACATTTTTCTCTGTTTCTGCTTTCTTGGCCTCATGTTTTCATTGATATCCAGTTCATGCTGTATGATATCCCTGCTGACTCCCTGGAGGTCGGAGGCTGACCAGGCGAAGATGTCTTTGTTTTTTACTAGAGTTTCCATGAGCTCTTGCTCCTCTGCCTTGCTCAATTCTGAGCTGATTGTTACTTTTCTGTCTGGTAACTCCTTTTCTAGAGGGATCAGCTTTGTCTCTTCTTGATCTGCCATATCTGTTTTTCCTCTGGGCATATCTGGAGGCTCTAGTTCTTTGTCTGCCGACTCGACTGCATTGATGTTTCTTTGGGCTTTGTAGATTGCTTTTTCTATGTTTCTTGCTTCTTTCTGGCTGCCTCGGACTATGATAATACCATGGAGCGCTGGTATTTTCATGCACAGGTAGGCCATATGCAGGGCTGCGTTGAATTTGGTTGTGAATCCTCTGCCCAAGATGGCATTGTATGGGTAATACAGATCGACGACATCGAAGGTTATGTATTCGGTTCTAGCATTTGCTTGGGTTCTAAATGACACTGGTAGTGATATTTTTCCTAGTGCTTGTATCTGCTTGCCTCCGAATCCTATCAAAGGGGATTCAGAGGGCTGTAGTTGATTCCTGCTGAGCTTCATTTGGTCAAAGGTATTTGCAAAGATGATGTCTGCTGAGCTGCTAGTGTTAATCAACACTCTGCTTATCTCCCATGCTGCTATGTTTGTCTTGATCACCATTGCGTCTGTGTGTGGGTAGCTTTCTAGCTGGAGATCTTCTTCTGTGAAGGTGATTGGGACTCTGGACCAATCTGTATATTTTGCTGGGCCCTGGACTGCTACATTGTTTACCAGGCGGAGGTGATTCATTTTCTGCTTTTTCGTTTGAAACTCCATTGATGATCCTCTGGTGATTGGTAGTATCATGCCTATTGTTGGCAGTGCTCCATGAGGGTTGACTTGGTTTTCTGGGTTTGGCTCATTTTTTGGTGTTGGGGGTTGGTTGTGAGGTGGTGGCAGAGGTAGTTGTTGCATGTGCTGCTGTTGCGGCGGATGCTCGAACCTGCTTTGGTTTTGTGGCGGTTGGTTTGTTTCGAGGTAGGTTATGTGGGGAGTTTTTGGGTTTATGTAGGTCAGGATTGCCTCCGACCTATAGTTGCCCGCCGGAGGCTGCTGCGAGGGCGCTGACCGCCATGCTGGTAGGAATTCTGGGTAATAGGCGGAGGCCAGTGTGGAGGGATGTATTTGGTTTGCGTTTAGCGCTGTGTACATCGGGCAGTACTGCTGGTGGCTAGTTGTGTAGGTGTTGTTGACCTCTCTTGCGTTCTACTGTGCTGGAGGTTGGGCAGTCTGCTTGTTCTTTATTCTTTCCTATGTCTCTTTTGTCTCCGGACAATCTTTGGTGCTGTGCCCTGCGCTTTCGCTGTGAAAAACACAATATGGCCTGCGTTGTTTCTGGTTGTGGTTTTTGTTCCAGTTTTTGCCTTGGTAACCTTGCCTACCTTGGTTCCTGGTCTGGTGGTGGTTTTTCTTTTCCCTACCATCGTTGGTTTGTCTTGGCCAAACCACGGTGGGCGCCAATGTTGAAACTAGCGGTCTCAGATAGCGTGGGGGAGACAGGGGCCTCCGCCCGCCAGGCGTCGCCCTCGGGCGGAGGCTCGGGATAGGCACGACAGGTGGGCGTGTAGGAAGCTGGCACGAAAAGCTAAGGTTTCATTAATTCATCCACCCCCCCTGCATAGTTACAAGTGTTCCCTATTTATAGGGCTCAACTACTTCTTGACAGAATTTATTACAATGCCCCTCAACTGCTACAGTACATTCTTGGAATATTCCGCCACTAGTCTCTTATTTGCGGGGCAATCCTGCCACACCGTCTTCAAGTAACGGGCCTCCATAAGCGGCCGGCCCACCGTGCCTCGGTCTTCGGCCCAGAGGCCTGGGTTCCCGACGCTGGCCTCCGTCTTCAGGGACGCGCTGTTGCCTTGGTGGGTCTCCGCCGGTCCGGTCGGAGACATCATCCGTAGGTCCCCGCCCGGCTGCGCGGGGGCCATGCTGGCGTGCTCATGCGGACCACGGGCACCTGCGCTCAGGTACCTGCACACACTTAGGCAAGATTGTTTGTTTGATTAGTTCAGGGGTAGGGCGGCCTCCGCCCTCGTCGCCGGAGACACCCGTCAGCCGAAGCGGGGCGGCGTCCGCCTGAGCGGTCGGAGATGTCTGTGCCTGGCCCGGGCGGAATCCGCGACAAGCTCGCTGAGCCTCGTGCAGTGCCCTACGAGCATAGCCAGGAAAGTTCCTTTAGTCAGCGCCAGATCTCCGCCCTAAGACGGTCGAAGACGCCTTGGCGACACCTCGTCGTCGGAGGCCTTCGCCACTCGCCGAGGCCGTGTTACAACAATGTTGAATATTGATATCTATCTTATATACATTTCAGAAATTCAATTTTGAGTATTTGGATTCGGATATGGTATGGATATTAAATGTTTGGATTTAGATACAGATTATCCATGTAGGGTTCTGACCCTTTCGGAATGGACATATGTCCTGTTTTTCATACCTATGCATGTGTGGTCGTCTGGATATGTCATTTTCCCATATCAGGTTCCTAGCCTAGATTTCTAGCCTGTTCATCAGAAAAGATTCATCCAGCTCACAGCTATATGAAAAAGCACAAATGTATAGCTTTAGCAGCCTGCAATAATTTTCTATGTCAAATTCAGCCCACATGATAGACCTCCAAATCAGTTGATAAATTAAACAACCACATGTAGCACTAGCAGGTGGCAGCAGCATGTCCTGGGGAAGACCATCTTCGTCCTTTCCCCTTCTCAATCCTTATTTATACTCTTGGCCACCATAAAACCATGCTCCGTTGCTCACCCTCCTCATGTTCCAATCATAAGTTCACATGGGAGCTTTCACTTGCTGGCTCACGGTGACTCTCAAATCCTAATCGTTGTCTCGCCATCTAGGCAAGGGAGGCACCAGGATATCTCTCGCCAAGACGACGTGTCAGCGAGGCTTCACCAGCTACCTTGGCATGGCACGATGGTGAACAAAACCCAGGCGGGAAGGTTAGAGACCCTCTCGACATATCAGAAGTAATTGTTGTCCCACAGGATCATCGGCTTAGGTGAGTGAACCACTCATCGGTCTTGCCGAGCACCCGCTAGTGTTGCCAAGCACCCACTAGCCGTGCCGACCACGAACAAGCATTGTCCGCCCCCACGCACTATGGCTAGAGCTTGAATAAGAAGGGAGAACAGAGCATACACATCGACGTGAAGTTCTACTTTCTCAGGGACTGTGTCGATGGAGGGCAGATCATCATTGAATTCATTGAAACTGGTTAGCAACTCGCGGATGTCCTCACCAAGCCGCTCGGACGTCTTCAACTCATGGAGCTGAAGGAGATGATTGGCATGGAGGGGGTATAAGGGATAGTAGTAGGATTAGGGGACGAATTGTTAGAATAATCTACTGCTTTCCTTGTGTAAACACAGCAAGGGAAGGCGACGCCGAAAAGGCCTCCTGGTGTGATACTGTAGCACTGCAGATGCAGGTGCCGCACGGCTCACCTACAGCATTGTAGCCACATGCAGAGGCCAGCGCAGAGTCAGCCCTGCTGTGTTATCTAGTTACTGTTGCAGCACGTGTGCTGTACTAGGACTAGATGGATAGAGTTGTATAAATAGACTACCACGGCAACTCAGTAAAGAGAGTTCATATTTGCCATGTCCTAGATAGGGCTTCGGCCAACGCTGGTGTCTTGTACTGTGTGTGTATGCTCTATTCTTTCTTCTTGTTTAAGCTCTAGCCATAGTGCATGGGGACGGACAATGCTTGTTCATGGTCGGCACGACTAGTGGGTGCTCGGCAAGACCGGTGAGTGGTTCACTCACTTGAGCCAGTGATCCTATGGGCCAACAAGTGGTATCGGAGCCATACAAGCACCGTCGCCAGACTAACCGTTGGCGATGACGGGTGGTTCGGAAGTGGGCGACAGCAGTGGCGCTATTGTGGCTGCCCAGCCACGACCAAAGGTCGTTGTTCGCACGGTACGGGAGGTCAGCGGCACCAGTTGGCTGACGCTGACTCGCACCAACTATGGAGAGTAGTCGGTGACCATGAAGGTCAAGCTCAGAGCCCGACGACTCTGGAATGCTGTTGACAAGGGCACCAAAAATGAGGAAGTTGGCATGTCAGCGTTGGAGGATATCCTCGCTGCTATATCGGTGGAGTACAGGGAGCCATTGGGGGCGAAGAGCTTTGCTAAGGAGGCATGGGAGGCTATTGCGGCGATGCACGTCGGTTCCGACCGCGCAAAGAAGACGACAGCCCAGCTTCTAAAGCAGGAGTACGCTAACCTCAAGTTCAAGGATGGTGAAACGGTGGAGGACTTCTCCCTCCACCTGTAGACGCTCATCAGCAAGCTGAAGAGCCATGGCGTCACCATCGATGAAGAGGAGGCGGTCTCCAAGTACCTGCACTCTATGTCGACAAAGTACATCCAGATCGCTCTATCCATAGAGACAATGCTGGACTTGTCCACCCTCACCATTGAGGATGTGACAGGCCGTCTGTGGGCGGTGGACGAGCGCTTGGGGTAGTCGATAGCAACGAAGGACAGCGGGAAACTCCTGCTGATGGAAGAGGAGTGGGCTGCTCGGAAGAACTCTGGGAAGGCAGCCTCCTCTAGTCGCGGTGGCGATGGCAAGCGCCGCGGCAGGGCTTCTTCGGAGAAGAAGAAGCAGGTCGATCCCAACGCTTATCGGCGCTACGGGAAGATGGGCCATTGGGCACGGGAGTGCCCAAATCGCAAGCGGGAAAAGAAGGTTGAGGCTCATCTGGTGCAAGCTGATGATGAGGATGAGGCCACTATCCTGATGGCGACATTCTGTGCACTGCACGACGTCGAGGCCGAGGAGAGGGAAGAGGCGACGATGGTGGAAGGAACCGGGAAGGCCCTGAAGACTATCAACCTCGATGAACCACGCGCCCAAATTCACCTTGGACGTGTGGGAGCCGACCAGGAGCTGTGGTGGTATCTGGACTCTAGTGCTAGCAACCACATGACGGGCTCCAAGGCATCCTTCTCCAAGCTCAACGATGATGTTACCGGTACGGTGAAGTTTGGTGATGGCTCAAGGGTGGCTATCCAAGGGCGCGGCACCATCATCTTCAGGTGCCAGAACAGGGAGCACCGCACGCTAACAGATGTATATTACATCCCGCAGCTGCGTTCCAGCATCATCAGCATTGGTTAGCTGGATGAGCGTGGTAGCGAGGTACTGATCAAGGACAGAGTCCTTAGGATCAGGGACCGAGAGCAGCGACTTCTCACCAAGATGAAGAGGTCCCTAAACCGGTTGTACCTGCTCGACCTGAAGGTAGAGCAGCCGATGTGCCTGGCGGCAAGGCACACCGAGGAACCATGGATGTGGCATGCCTGGTTCAAACATCTCAGCTTCGACGCACTTGGTCGGCTAGAGAAGATGGTCCGAGAGCTACCCCACATCAAGCACGGAGGCGAGCTGTGTGACAGCTGCCTGGCCGGGAAGCAGAGGAGGCTACCATTCCCAAAGACGACCAAGTATCGCGTGAAGGACGCTCTCGAGCTCGTCCACGGTGACCTCTATGGGCCAATCACGCCTGCTACAAATGGTGGTTAGCGGTACTTCCTCCTGCTCATAGATGATTGCAGTCACTATATGTGGCTGCAACTCCTGACGAGAAAGGATAAAGCGGTGGCGGCGATCAAGAAGTTCAAGATGCACACGGAGGCCGAGAGCGGCAAGAAGCTCCACGTGCTGAAAACTGATCACGGCGGCGAATTCTCTTCGGTGGAGTTCGCTGTGTACTGCGCGGATCAGAGTGTGGTGCGACACCACACCACGCCGTACTCGCCACAACAAAATGGCGTGGTAGAGAGGCGGAACCAGACAGTGGTCAGCATGGCTCGATCCATGATGAAGGCCAAAGGCATGCCGGCAAGGTTCTGGGGTGAGGCGGTGACCACGGTGGTGTTCATCCTCAACCACTCTTCGACCAAGGCCCTAACGGGCAAGACGTCGTTCAAAGCTTGGTATGGGCGCAAGCCAAGCGTGTCCTTCCTCCGGACATTCGGCTGCATCGGCCATGTTAGGAAGACAAAGCCGAATCTCACCAAGCTGGAGGACAGGAGCACACGCATGGTGTTCCTAGGCTATGTGGAGGGTACCAAGGCGTACCGGCTCTATGACCCACGTGGAGACAAGGTACTTGTCTCACGTGACGTCATGTTCGACGAGAAGGCAGTTTGGGACTAGAGCAGTCCGAGCACGGGGGAAGCTGGCGGCTTCACCAGCACCTTCGTCGTCGAGCACTTGGTCATCCATGGTGGTGGAG